>NC_140172.1:462457-534957 GCF_963971535.1 Notolepis coatsorum
CCACTGACCTCCCACTGACCTCCCACTGACCTCCCACTGACCTCCCACGGACCTTCCACTGACCTCCCACTGACCTCCCACTGACCTCCCACTGACCTCCCACGGACCTTCCACTGGCCTCCCACTGACCTTCCACTGACCTCCCACTGACCTCCCACTGACCTTCCACTGACCTCCCACTGACCTTCCACTGACCTCCCACTGACCTCCCACTGACCTTCTACTGACCTCCCACTGACCTCCCACTGACCTTCTACTGACCTCCCACTGACCTTTCAATGTATGTTTGTAGGGCTGGCCGGTATAACGGTTGAACCGATATACCGGTAGAAATGTAGAGATTTTACTCTACCGGATTTACCGGTAAAAGGCTACTTTTAGGCTTTTTCACATTTACTTAATGTAACACACAGAGCTAGCGAATTAGTTTATGGAAAAAGACACGTAAAAAATGTGGCCCGTTATTGGCTAATAAAAAACATGCGAGTAGTGCAACGTAAACCTTGACGTAAACAAACGCACAGAGGGCAGTGAGCACAAGGCGGGAGCTCCCATTCCTAGTGCAATAATAAATACAGGTCAAAATTATGATCTGTATGAGCGTATCGCAATAACGTTATACCCGATACTTAATACCTATTGTCAATCAAAAAAGTCACAGTTACCATTTGTAATAATTAAGTGTCAGGCCATATCAATAGTTAATGAACGTTATGCAAAGTAGGCAACATCCACAAACACAAACCATAAGATATTCCTATATTGATCCCCTTGGGGAAATTCTGGCATCTTAGCAGCATGTGGGGAGGGGGGAGGGGGGGGGGGTACAGATCCATGGTAATATGTATCTGTACTTATTGTTATTGTGAAAAAAATAAGAAAAATGCATACACTGTAATGCCGCAACAATTACCTATGTGGCTTACACAAATGGCTTAATAAAGGAATCTGAATCTGAATAGTAGAAGACATGATACAGGTCATACAATTATAGTACAGTGGAAAAGTAAAAATAGGCAGTGTAAACAATATAGCAATATAATTAACTCTGAATATACACATATGAGCAAGTAGGCAGTGTAATCAAGGTGCAGATGAGCGTCTGTCTGCCCTCATCAGTTATATTATACATTACAATAAAATAGGGATGTTCGATATTGGCTTTTTACCGATACCGATATACCGATATTGTCCAACTCTTAATCTACGATACCGATATCAACCGATACCAATATATGCAGGGTCCCCCCCCCCCAAAAACTGAATAATTTCAGGTAATTAAGTAAGGGATAATGTATCGCTACGAGGTCATTGTCGCAAAATAATTGACCGACACGGAGTTTAGAACACAGAGGCGCCTCGCAGAGGTGAAGGTCAGTGAAGGTCAATTATTTTGCGACAATGACCGAGTATAGCTATACATTATCCCGCTTATTACATGGCTAACTTACTAACAATATACCTAATTCATTTTACATCGACAAGACGAGATCAAATGTAGACGCAGTTCTGTTCTGTCGCTCCCGCTGTCATCGTCACACACACTCCGCTGTCAGTGCAGCCGGCAGGTGTGTCTGATTGGCTGCACTGATGCAGTGTGTCAGTGGCCTTGATTGCGAACAGCTGCGCACAGCGGTCATTATTGTTCCACAGAGGTCCGTTATCGAGTAATATCGGACCTCTGACGAGCGCTATTGACCAATCACAAGCAAGCATTTGGGCGAATGTGAAAACGCCATGTAATAACATTACTTATTACATGGGGTTTTAACATTCGCCGAAATGCTTGCTTGTGATTGGTCAATAGCCCCGACAGCGGTGAATTATTTTCCGATAACCACCGGTGATTATTGTTTTTCGCAGCTGGAGCCCACTGACACACACTGTTTCAGCTGCTCAGCATATGCACAGCTGCATTCAGTCATCAGTGCAAGCTGCCGGCGATGACAGCGGGAGCGACAGAACAGAACTGCGTCTAAATTTGATCTCGTCTTGTTGATGTAAAATGAATTAGGTATATTGTTAGTAAGTTAGCCATGTAATAAGCGGGATCATGTATAGCTATACTCGGTCATTGTAGCAAAATAATTGACCTTCACTGACGTTTAAAACACCTCGGCGAGGCGGCTCGGTATTTTAAACTCTGTGTCGGTCAATTATTTTGCGACAATGACCTCGTAGCTATACATTATCCTTACATATCTCTTGTCGTGGAATTAACACAACATTATGCATACTTTTGACAATAAAAAAAATGTGTTCTTACTTGCTTGCCTGGGTAAATAAAGGTTAAATATATATATATATATATATATATTTTTTTTAAACCGATACAGATCATTTTCGATATCACATTTTAATGCCAATATCGGCCGATAATATAGGTAGGCCGATAATATCGGACATACCTAGTTACAATAGACACTAGTGGCCTCTGCTGCCCTGTTAGGGGGGGGCCTCGGTGGAGGACATCTGTGCTGTGGCCTTCTGGTCCTCCCCGGGTCCCTTCGTTAAGTTTTACCACATGGACATGACTGAGGGTTCTGTCTCCCAGGCGGTCCTGAGGTCCAGGACCTCTCCTGCATCCCGCCATCAGGTGGGCTAGCAGGGGTGTGTGGGTGTGTGCCACGGGGTGCTGTGTCACACGTGGTCCCGCTTGCTCTGTGCGTTCAGCGGTTCTTGGTTCCCCCCTTTCCGCACTTTGGTGGAGTTGACTGCCTCCCCCCTTCGTTAGGACGGCGGGTGGACGGGACTCCCTCCTCCCTGGCTGGGGCTTACGGGCCCTCAGGGGGTGCATTTGTCCGGGCCACGTGTCTGCTCTTCCCTTATCTCAGTAGGCAGAGCGGGACGCGATAGCCAGTTGATATATAACGTAAGGTTATCCTATAACCCTAGTTATATGATACTGGCTGAGCGTCCCGCTCTTAGCGCCCTGAGGTCCCTTGGATGTTTTCCGCTTATGGAAATCGAACGGGGGCATGGGAGTGGCGTGGTCACGTGCAAGTGGGTGCATTTGTTTTGAGGTGTTCTGTAACATCTCAGCCAACACCCCTGATGTTGTGGTGGTTAATGAGAGTAGTAGAGAGGTGTTTATTCTAGATGGAGGTTGGCTGTACCTTCGACCACAGCCTGGAGGAAGCCTTTTTAACCAAGTTGCTGAAATATCAGCAGCTCAAGCTGAACATCTCACAACTAGGCTACAAGTGTCAACCTTTATTTTTAATTTTTGGCAGCCTGGGTCAGTGGGTCATGTTCACAAGCTGGTGGTTAGAGGCCTTCAGATGGCCCACATCTCCAAGAGAAAGGCTAAACAGTTAGCAAGGTGTTGCTCTATATCTGCTATTATTGGTAGCCGCTCTATTTGGAGACAGCGTTGCTTTTTGTACCCATAGAGTAGATATAGTTTTACGGAAATGCCATTGTATCTGTTTTTGAAACATCATCTGTGTCGATATTGTATGTGTACGATGAATGCTGCACAGTCACAAACGTAATTGATTGACTCCCAATGAGCTAATTGCAGTGTTTATTGTTAGTGTTTATGTCCTTAATGCACACTGTATTCATGTGGACATAAATAAAGCATCTAAAATGTGTGCGTGTGTGTGCGTGTGTGTGTGTGTGTGTGTGTGTGTGTGTGTGTGTGTGTGTGTGTGTGTGTGTGTGTGTGTGTGTGTGTGTGTGTGTGTGTGTGTGTGTGTGTGTGTGTGTGTGTGTGTGTGTGTGTGTGTGTGTGTGTGTGTGTGTGTGTGTGTGTGTGTGTGTGTGTGTGGTTCATAGGGAAGAAAGCCTCCACTAGGGGGCACCATGCCAGTATAAATGAGCTGACGGAGCAGGAGGACGTTGAGAGAAACCAGGTAGTGAACAGAAACAGACCTCAACAGTAATATGACCTGTTGTGTATATATATATATAATAACGGGGCATATATCAATGTAACTGATGTTTGTTCCCGGCTGGATATAAAATATATAAATGAGTACTACTGAGTACTGATTAAATGTATGTACATAGTTGTAGTATTAATATGTACAGTGATACAGGTATAAAGGTATAAAACACTATGGTAGTTGTAGTATTAACACTTTGATCGCCATCGTTAAATTCATAATTTACCATCCCTCGCCAGCCCTATTTAACATGGAGAAGTTCCCCTTCTTTGCAGGGCTATAACTTTTTAAATTGTATTGCTAAATTGACATTATCATGGCCCATTCAATGTCCTATATGTATTGTTCAGGGTGTAGCAACGTTATACTTTTTCATTCACATATTCATACTAAAATATGGTCTAAAGTATAAGTGTGTTTTTATCGTTTTCTGCAGCTTTCTTCAGAACTTGATTTATAGCCCTAAATGCATTATATTGATGATCAAATACAGTTTGGTAGCGATCGGTGCCAGATAATAAATTTCAACTGGAGGTACTTCTAGAAGTTACTACGTATCATCTGATGATGACCGGATGGGCGGGGGGTCGTTTATAATTCCGTGGAAAACGTTATATCATTCATCTAGTGTGGGTCATATGATCATCAGAGCAGTTAGTATCGAACACGTTAAAGAATAACGCTGAATCTTACGGTAGCTTCCTCATAGCGTTGGGCGATGAGCGTGGAACAGAATTTTTTCTATTATGGGATGGAGAAATGCCAGATCCATTTCCAGGTTGTATAATAGTATATACGTCCAAATCATGTTGTTTTTTCGAGTTATTTGCACCGATCGATGTTCACTGTGTAAAGACGGAGTCTCTCTAACGATAGCGAGTGCCCGGACGACATATGGATGAGCACTTCCGGTTTGACGAGTCGCTTCCTGTTGGCGATCTGCCGATCGGCCACCAGATGGCGCTCTTGAACCGCTAGAGAGTTGAGTGGAGTTTTGCAGTATATCTCAGGTCCCTGGAGGAGAAATATGATTTCGATCACAGATTTTTTAAATATTGATATCAAAGACGAGTTACGGCGTCTTCGGCAGAATGAGCATGGCTAGGAATGACGTCTAAAGGTGTCATCGGCGATTAAAGTGTTAATATGTACAGTGATACAGGTATAAAGACACTATGGTAGTAAGTCATACTGGCCAGCAGGGTAACTAGTAAGAGTAGGCAAGAGATATGTACAGATATAGATATAGTATTAATATGTACAGTGATCCAGGTATAAAGACACTATGGTAGTAAGTCATACTGGCCAGCAGTGTGACTAGTAAGAGTAGGTAAGAGATATGTACAGATATAGATATAGTATTAATATGTACAGTGATACAGGTATAAAGACACTATGGTAGTAAGTCATACTGGCCAGCAGTGTAACTACTAAGAGTAGGTAAGAGATATGTACAGATATAGATATAGTAACTAGTAAGAGTAGGTAAGGGATATGTACAGATATAGATATAGTATCTATAGATATGTAAAACGGATTATATGTAGGTATAATACAGACAGTATATAAAATATGTGGTAAGTATAAATATACAACATTATATATATATATACATAACAAGTCATATTATCATTATGTCAATGTAACTGATGCATGTGCCCAGCAGGGGGAGCACAAGAGCAGGTTGTGGAGGTTCAAGAAGAGAGACCCCACCCCCCAGTCTGACTCACACACTGACAGGTGAGCTACTAACAGCGACACCTCTGGGGACAATGTGTGGTATTGCTTTCTTCATACAACAACATTATGATGCTGTAATGTTGTGAAACGAGGCTCCACATGGCAGCTGGTCACAAGCCGAGGCACTGGGCCAGAACTATTACACTGAACCAGAACTAATACACTGAACCAGAACTATTACACTGAACCGGAGCTATTACACTGAGCCAGAACTATTACACTGAACCAGAACTATTACACTGAACCAGAACTATTACACTGAACCAGAGCTATTACACTGAACCAGAACTATTACACTGAACCAGAACTATTACACTGAACCAGACTATTACACTGAACCAGACTATTACACTGAACCAGAGCTATTACACTGAACCAGAACTATTACACAGCATGCTGGAAGAATCTCTCCCTCTCTCTCTCTCTCTCTCTCTCTCTCCTCTCTCTCTCTCTCTCTCTCTCTCTCTCTCTCTCTCTCTCTCTCTCTCTCTCTCTCTCTCTCTCTCTCTCTCTCTCTCTCTCTCTCTCATCTCTCTGTGTGTGTGTCTCTCTCTCTCTCTCTCTCTCTCTCTCTCTCTCTCTCTCTCTCTCTCTCTCTCTCTCTCTCTCTCTCTCTCTCCCTCTCTCTCTCTCTCCTCTCTCTCTCTCTCTGTGTGTGTGTGTCTCTCTCTCTCTCTCTCTCTCTCTCTCTCTCTCTCTCTCTCTCTCTCTCTCTCTCTCTCTCTCTCTCTCTCTCTCTCTCTCACTCTATCTAAGTGTGTGTGTGTGTGTGTGTGTGTGAGAGGGAGAGAGAGAGAGAGAGAGCTCAGTCAGGGCATCTGTTCCGCTATATCCTCCCCTCTCTCTCTCGCTCTCTCTCTCTCTCTCTCTCTCCTCTCTCTCTCTCTCTCTCTCTCTCTCTCTCTCTCTCTCTCTCTCTCTCTCTCTCTCTCTCTCTCTCTCTCTCTCTGTTTCTCTCTCTCGCTCAGTCAGGGCATCTGTCTAAGGGCGGGATCCACAAAGAATGGATTGCACGGTGGTAATTGCACCCTTACTTACAATTCATGATGAATTGAAAATGGGGGACCCTGATGTAAACAAGACGAACGTCTTTCTCTGGTCTGCATCCCCTTAACAATCATGTGTATTGAGCCGTACTGTACTGTACGCTGTACCCATTCTGCAATCTGTTATTGATTGATTAAAATTGTTATTAACATATTGCAGAATGGGTACAATACAGTACGGCTCAATACACACAATTGTTAAGGGGATGCAGACCAGAGAAAGACTTTCGTCTTGTTTACATCAGGGTCCCCCATTTTCAATTCATAATGAATTGAAGGCTGGCATCTGTAAATGCAGATATAAGTACTTTATTCGTATTGTATTATCATTATTATTATTATTATCATTATTTTCTTTCCAATTAAATGAAAATCAGAAAATAAGTGGTATTTGATGGAAAATATGAAACAGGGTTGTTTGAAAGCTCGGCGTTGCATGCTGGGGGAGGGAGGGGCCGTGGGAGGCACTGGATCAAACCATTAAAATGTGGGGGGGCAGGGGGGCACACTCTTTGGAAACTTAAAAACGCGCTATTAAGTGTCATTGCGTATTATTCATTTGATTGAAATTACGTAGTTATGTTTACAGTTATATATTGGGGGGGGACATATCATATTTTTCACATGATCAAAAAGTGGGGGTGCAAAAGCACACGTTTGCTCCCCCAAGTTCAATTGTGGAGGTGCAGCTGCTCCACTTGCTCCATTGCTCAGGCGCCCGTGACAGATGCAACAACTTGATTGATTGATAAATACATTAACACTCTCTCTCTATCTATCTTTCTCTCTCTCTCTCTTTCTCTCTCTCTCTCTCGCTCTCTCTCTTTATCTCTCTCTCTCGTTCTCTCTCTCGTTCTCTCTCTCTCTCTCGCTCTCTCCATCTCTGCTGTCTTCTCCTCCTCTCCTTGAAGGCAGCAGATTCAGTCATCTGATAAAAAGGCCAGCGGGCGCAGTCTGAGCCAGCTGTTCAGCAGGAGAAGCAAAACCCGGAATACTGCAGTATTCTAGAACATTCCAGAGTGGACCACGGTGTTCCAGAACCGTTCCTAAGTGGGCCACAGTGGTCTAGAACCTTCCTGAGTGGACCACAGTGTTCCAGAACCTTCCCTAGTGGGCCACGGTGTTCTAGGACCTTCCTGAATGGACCACAGTGTTCTAGAAACTTCCCTAGTGGACCACGGTGTTCCAGAACCTTCCTGAATGGACCACAGTGCTATAGAACCTTCCCTAGTGGACCACAGTGTTCCAGAACCTTCCCTAGTGGACCACGGTGATCTAGAAACTTCCCTGGTGGACCACAACGTCATACAATCAAAGGCTGCGTTGTAGGACAGGCATCAATGTTCTAGATTATGCCAGTGCTCTCTAATGAACAGCAGTGGTCTCTAATGCAGTGATTCCCAAAGTGGGGGTCACAAGCCATCGTGGGGGGGGGGGGGGGGGGGGGTTGCCAGATGATTTAAAAAAAATGTAATTAAAATACTTAATTTTTTTTAATGCAGTCAGGCCACTGAACTTAGAAGCAGGCTAGGCCAGTGTTTCTAGTTGCAGCGGCGCAATAGTCTAAAGAATGTCATGTTTTTAGACATAATATCTATATTATTCAAATGGGAGCTAAATATATTATACTTTATTATTATATTATAATATATAACATTACATTATATCATATCATACATATTATTTATATTATTCAAATGGCACTCAAATATGTTCTGTTGTGTTCTACTGTAAAAATATACTATACTGTACATCTACTGTAAAAAGATAGTATACTGTACGTCTACTGTAAAAAGATACTATACTGTACATCTACTGTATAAAGATAATATACTGTACTTCTACTTTATAAATATACTATACTGTACATCTACTGTATAAATATACTATACTGTACTTCTACTGTATAAATATACTATACTGTACGTCTACTGTAAAAATATACTATTATGTGTGTCTACTCCTGCACTTCTTTGCTAGGTGTCCCTTTTTATTACAATTATGGCAGACAGCCTCTTTGAATCTGCAGTCATTTGCATAATGCGACGACCCCCCACACCTAAAACATTCCACCCCTTTTTTAAACACTTCACTTTTACCAGTCTCTTTATAGGCAGGATCCCTTCTGACTTGGTGCACTGTCTGTGACACTGACAACCCATTCCCCCTCTGTATGTCCCTAGCATTATTTGCAGCCATCTCCATACCTTGGGAAATCTCTAGGGCTTTTTTAAAAGTCAGCGGCGGGGCTTCCCCCAGCAGGCGGCGCTGTATGGGGTCATTATTAATGCCGCAAACTAATCTGTCACGGAGCATATCATCCAACACTGCCCCGAATTCACAATGTTCCGACAGTTGGCGTAGCTCAGCCACAAAGTTGGCTACAGACTGACCTTGCTTCCTGAACAGACTGTGGAATTTGAAACGTTGTACTATCACAGAGGGTCTTGGGTTGTGGTGGTTCCCCACAAGCTTGACTAAGTCTTCATATGGAATTTCCCCCGGTTTCAGTGGTGTAGCTAAATTCCTTATCAGCTTATAAGTCTTAGCCCCACACACACTCAGGAGAATAGAGCGCATTTTCGCCACATCAGTAATTCCATTTGCATTGAAAAAATGTCCCAACCTTTCCTCGTACTCTGTCCAGTCCTCGTTCGCTTCCACGAACTCACTGATAGTCCCAAACGTCGCCATCTGAGCGCGAGGCTCCTCTTCCACACTCGGCTCGTCCTCTTCTCCCGATGCTCTCCCGTCCCCGAGCGATGCTCCTTCAGTACCACTGCCGGCGTCGCTCATACGTTAGCCGTCCAGCTATAGCTTTAGCCTCACGCTAACAACAAACAAAAGCAACCGGGATGACACGTCGCCAATCCAGTTTATCCTCGTCGCCAAAAATATGTGGTAACCTCTAATAATAAGTAAGCCACACAACACGCTTGTGATCCCTTTGGTTGAGTAGTTTAGTGGGTAACGGGAGCAATACAATACAGGTGCGTCTTACACTCTGCGCACGTTAGACATACAGGTAAGAACGCCGGCCCCGGATATGGAGAATACCTCACGTATATATCTGTAGTCACAAAATAATATCCCTTGAGCAATAGCTCCCTCTAGTGGGGGAATATAGATACTGCCTCCATATTAATCCTAGATATATATATAAGGCTGACATTACAACACACTGAATATCCCTTTAGTCTACTAACAGCCCATAATAGTTTCATTCTCTCATTGGACAAGAACCTGGCGCCAGCAGCCAAGCCCCTTGGTTCAAGTTCAATCGTGCCGACGAACATGTCGTTACTAGCCCGGTTCCGCGTAGGAATACGTCTGGCGAAATACGAATGGTACTATTTGTTCACAGCGCATATATATATGGCGCAAGTAAAGTAGAACTTTCTTTTTAGTCCCTTAGCCCTTAGTTCTTTACCCTCCAACCTAGTGGCAAGACGTTAAGCCTCACCCACGATACACGTGTGGTGCAGTATGGTCAACTTGGCCTCAGAATGGCATTGAGACATCGTGTGGATTAATAGTTGAATTGTCATAGTTTGGCACTATACCGTCGAGTGGGACGTATTTCTATTAAGTTAATAATAGTCTATTATGTATGGTGCATCGTTCGGTTAGAGTTATAAAGTGAGCAGTACCCCCATCGTTTTCCTCGCGTTATCTAGAGTCTTAACCAGGCTGGGCAGACCACGTGTGGTGCTTTCATCCGAGGAGTTCTGGGCTAGGACGAGTGGACCTGCACATTGGATTACCTTACCCGGACGACGGCGAGCCCTACACGGCTTGGATTATCTACTTGCTTTGGGTGCTTTGATTATGCCATGGATAACAGCCAACACTGGTGAGTGTTGGAACTACCCCCGAGAGGAGTCCAGGTGAGACGGCGCTCTAACCCGAGTGAGGTCGCCTCACGTCTCTTCGTTGTGGACCGGCAGCTACCGTCTACAAGAGGGCCCAACGGTATTCATCTGTGGACCAAGGTTCTGTGGGCACCGTGTTCAGCACTCTGAATTCTCCCAAGAAATCGTTGGCCAGATGGGATATCGCCGGCGGCTCTCCTAACCCCCCCCCCCTACTGACTTACAACCAGCAGGACCCCCCTTTAGTATATCCAGCTATAATCATTTAAGTACCATCGCTATAGTTCCCTAAAGAACCAGGTTGTATACTTGCTTCCTGCGTAACCAGAGATTGGACATTCAATGTTGATTTGCCTACGAATACTCATTTGCCTTACAAGTGCATTCAAATCATAAATGTCATTAAGTGAACGTTGTATATACCCTTTGCTATATATTAAATATTCGATTTATACATTTGTGTGGACTTGGTTTCATGGTGGGAAAGTGTTCATCATATCTATATCATGTACTGTGTGGCCAGTAGTTAAAGTACATAAAGCGGTAGTGGTTTAATGATACCATACTTATCAATACAGTCAGGGAATTGTACCCCTCAGTTACAATTGGTCCTTCGAGCCGGATGGTAACTAGTGTAATATTAATATAGTGTTATTAATATTGAAATGGCCTATGATGAACACTCCACGAAACGGTCCTCCTAACGTAGAACGCCCGCAGCGCAGACGACAGCCACCTCCGTACTTAGAGGATTACGCTGTCAGTCAACTACCTAGCCTTCTACAAACGGTAAACGCGGTAAAAGTAGAAAGTAAAATTATGTCTGACCTTAACGACCAGGTTACCCCGACCACAGAGGCCCTAGTGGGTTCTAATGTAACTGACCAAGCTCACGGTGGGGACCAGGAGGGAGCTGACATGCCTTTACCCCCCGCCAATACCGAAGAAGTAGTCCCCGACCAGCCCCGGGAGGAAGACAACCCTACAGTGAGAGAACTCTGCACGGAACAAGATGAGGAGAGCGCCGAGGAAATAGAGCTCCAGGACTCCCCAACGAGTACAGCCAGGAGCGGCTCACCTCTACAACCGTCTTCCCCCAGCGAAGCGGAGAGGATGCTATCACAGGCGTTCCTCGTCAGCCTGACAGCCTCTACCGAACGCGATCGACTCCAGGGTGAACGCGATCGACTTCAGGGTGAACACGATCGACTCCAGACACAGCAACGGAGCGAAGAAGAGCGCATACGCCTGGAGATGAGACGCCTTCAGACGGAAGAGAATATGGCAAGAGACCGAGCAGACACCCAGCGTGCCGCTGCCGGTGCCCAAAGAGAAACAGAGCGCGACCTCGCTCTCATCCAGCGCGAAACAGAGCGCGACCTCGCTCTCATCCAGCGCGAAACCGAGCGCGACAGACTACAGGGCGAGCGCGACAGACTACAAGCCGAGCGCGACAAGTTACAAGCGCAGCTAATGGAGCAGCTGATCACCAAGGCAACACCCTCTCCCTCCGCCAGGGGTTCAAGGAACTCGTCGAGACAACAGTCAAGGGCAGCGTCCCCTAACCGAGCAAGCGACCCTGAACTTGACCAACAGACCAAGCCTATACCCCCCGCAGACCCCCTTCCCCGACCGGTCCAAGCGAGACCCAGCTACAAGGAAGGAGCGGCATACACTGCGGAGAAGCTAAATAAACGACTACAGGATCTAGAGGACCTGATAGAAGAAGAAGAGGGAGAGGAGGAGAACCAAGCCCAACGACAGCACAGTACTCCACCGGACCAGGAGGTCCAGTACAGCCCAGGCTATACCCCCGCGGCGCTGCGCTACAGACCCCCGACTCTATTCACGGGTGAGCATGACGCACGACCAGCCCCGAGGAATAGCACCTGGACCAGCGGGCCATGGTACCCTGCCGGTACCAGCCCACAGAGAGGCGCAAGAGGAGACTCGCCTAGGAGGCCTCTCCCCCAACGCTCGCCGATGTATCAGCCATCCACGGCGTCATACATTGGCACACCGACGTTTCCAGACTTCACCTATGAGAATCGAGCACAGTACACGGAGCTCCGGATGTGCTTAGAGACAATGATGGTGGATGTCGCTGATGAACGCCACAAGTATGCAATATTACTGAAGCACCTGAAAGTACCCCGAGCGCACAATATAGCGCTAGCCTATGCCACCTCTACGACCCCATACACCGCGGCTCTAGCAGCGCTGGACCAGAGATATGGACGTATATGGGATTACGTAATCCAAGAGATAAGGCATATTGACCGCCTACCCCCAGCAACAGACAATCGTTCATTAGACGACCTGTCTATAAAAGTGCAGTCCCTGGTAGGGATGCTGGGAGCGCAACGAGAAAAGGGTATGCACGAGCTATACGCCAACTCTAACGTCGAGAGGATTTTAGAGAAGCTGCCACCCGCCAGACAAGAGCGCTTTAGGCGGCAGAGAGACCACCGTGATCCTAACGGTCCCGAACCATCCCTCCTCGATCTAGCCGACTTCCTGGCGAGAGAAGTCAGCAGCCTACGACTGGATACGTTCGTGCGGAGCACACCAAGCTCCAGAGAGGGACCCAGGAGAATAAACGATGGAAGAAGATCGGTGACCGTCATGCACCAATCAGAATCAGTACCGAGCAGTAAGAACCACAGTACCCCCTCGAGAAAAGAGAAGTGGAAGATGGTGTGCCCGTACTGCGAGAAGGAACACTGGCTGTCACAATGTGACCTGTTCACAAAGATGAATGCAGAAGAAGTGAGTCAATGGATAAAGTCCAACAGGCGCTGTTACCGATGTGCGCGCAGTCACATGGCAGCCGAGTGCCGCCTAAAGAAGAGGTGCAGTCGGTGTGACGGAGCCCACCTAGATGTCCTACACGACAGTAACAGAAGAAAGCCTGCACCTGCATCATCGAGCAGCACCAAGGCAAGTGTCATGTACATTGACCCCGCCAGCAGCAGCGGCGCCCAAGTGCTCTTAAAGGTAGTCCGTGTAACATTGAGCTACCAAGATAAAGTCATGGACACTTACGCCGTCCTTGATGACGGGTCAGAGAAGACCCTTCTGCTCGCGTCCGCTGCGGCCCAGCTGGGACTGCGGGGGAGCGAGAACCAAATGACGATTCGGACAATAAGAAGAGATTTAAAGACGATAAAAGGCGAGAATGTCTCCTTCACTATCGCAGCAAGCGGGCAGCCAGAGAGACGGTATAGGATTACAAATGCTCTCACCAGCCAAGAAATAGGACTATCACAGTACACCTACCCCATCGCCAAGCTGATGGATAAATATGTGCACCTGCGTCAACTACCTATCCCGCTCATAGACGGCGCCACCCCGACCCTGCTGATAGGCTCCGACCATGCAGACCTCATAGTCCCGATAGACCGGGTCCATACAGGACCCAGAGGCTGTCCTGCAGCAGTCGAGACCCGCCTAGGATGGACACTACAAGGCCCCCTCGCTAAATCTCTCAACCGAACAGCAGCCACTAGCTGCCTCCACTCCAGAGTGACAGAAGAAGACACCACTCTCCTGCAGCATGTCGAGAGGCTATGGACACTAGAGACAATGCCCTTTAAGAACGAAAAGAAAGACATTCGTTCTAAAGAAGACATTTACGCCATAAACCTCCTTGAGCAAGGGACAAAGAGAGTCACAGTCGGCGGAGTGATGAGATACGCAACTCCACTCCTGAGGCGAGAGGGAACCACCTTTCACGCCACGAAAGAAGCTACGGAGCGGTATCTATTGAACACAGAGCGGCGCCTAGCCAAAGACCCCGCTCAAGAGAGTGTGTACCGCGCTGAGATTGAGAAGCTAATCAGCAGCGAGACCTGGATGGCGACAATCCCAGGAGAAGCCCAAGAAATGACACTAGGACTAGTCTGGCGCTTCAAAACAGACTCGCTCCACTATAGACACAAACCCCTGACCACGGAGCAGGGAAGGTCGACGGCGATACCGACCACCAGACGGAGTGTGTACAGAACACTCGCCAGACAATATGACCCGTTGGGATGTATTCTACCTTACACCACCAGGGCAAAGATGATTGTACGAGCACTATGGGACAAGGACCAGGGCTGGGACGACCCAATACCCGCACCCCTTGCCTCCACATGGAGAGAGTGGGAGACGGAGCTCCGCTCACTCCCAGGCGTCAATATACGCGGCAGCTACTTCCCACCCACAGTGAGGCCAGAGACATGCAAGATGGATCTACACGTCTTCAGTGACGCCTCCGAAGTAGCCTATGGATCGGTGGCCTACTTGCGTGCCCAAGAGAAGGGAGGAGAGATACACACTGCTTTCATCCTGGCTCGCTCAAGAATAGCCCCACGAAAGCAACAATCTATCCCGCGTCTAGAGCTCTGCGCAGCCCTAGCAGGAGCGCATCTAGCCACGTTAATCCAACGTGAACTCACCATTCCGGTGCACAGAACAATCTTGTGGTCAGATTCCACGACAGTACTCACATGGATAAAGTCTGATTCATGCAGATACAAGGTCTTCGTGGGAGTCAGAGTCACAGAGATTCAAGAGTTAACAGAAGCAGCGAGCTGGCGGTATGTGGACACCAAACACAACCCAGCTGACGTCATCACCCGGGGAATGTCCCTAGATGACCTCACCCGTCACAACATCTACAGTGACGGACCAGAGTTCCTCAAGCTCCCGGAAGGAGAGTGGCCTACGCCCACCCCATGGGAGGCGAGTAAAGAGGAGGCTGAGAACAAGAAACCTATGTTCTGTGGACTGAGCACAGTCGCCTCCACAGACCCCAACATAGATGACTGCCTCACCCTACAGAGTGCGCAACTAAAGACATTTCTGTGGCACCACCCAGAGATTCAGCCCACTGCCGACATTTCAGCAGCTGACTACGAAGAAGCAGAACTTCTTCTACTACAACGAGCCCAGAGAGACTCGTTCCCCGACGAGCTAGACTGTCTACAGGGAGGAAAGCCCGTCCCATCAGACAGCAGATTGCTCCACCTGGCACCCGAGAGCGACGCCCATAATCTCATCAGAGTGGGTGGTCGTCTGCGGAGAGCCCCCGATCTACCGGATGACGTTAAGTACCCGATAGTCTTGAACAGCCGACACAAGGTCACAGAGCTGATCATAAAGAAATACGACGAGGATGTACACCACGCAGGAGCAGAGAGAGTCTTCGCGGAGATCAGACGTCGCTATTGGATACTTCAAGGAAGAGAAGCAGTGCGACGCTTCCAGCGAACCTGTCTAGACTGCCGAAAGTGGCGCGCGCAGCCCAGCATACCCCGGATGGCTGACCTACCTCCCTGTCGCCTCCGACTTGGCGACAAGCCATTCCACTCCACAGGCATGGACTGTTTTGGCCCGTTGTATATAAAGAAAGGAAGAGGAACCGAGAAGCGGTGGGGTATTGTATTCAAATGCATGACCACCAGAGCAATACATATCGAACTCCTTCCAACCATGAGCACAGACTCATTCCTTATGGCCTTCCGAAGATTCACATCACGGAAAGGAAAACCGTCTACATTGTTGTCTGATCACGGGACAAACTTCAAAGGCGGAGAAAGAGAGCTGAGAGAGAGCTTCCAAGCTATGGGCCCAGAACTTAAGACCCACCTCGCTCCATCCCAGATTGACTTCCAGTTTAATCCCCCGAACGCACCCCACTTCGGTGGAACCTGGGAACGAGAAGTACGTTCTATAAAGACAGCCCTGTACGCCGTGCTTGGGGCCCAGACTGTAGCGGAAGAAGTCCTAATGACAGTCCTCACGGAGATCGAGGGAGTATTGAACTCCAAGCCCCTCGGCTACGTCTCCAGTGATATAGCAGATGTCGACCCAGTCACCCCCAACACACTCTTGATGGGGCAGCTGGACCCCGCGCTACCCCAGACAATGTACAGGCCTGAAGAAGCGAACGGCCGAAGAATGTGGAGGTACAGTCAAGTACTAGCTGACAAGTTTTGGAACAGCTTTCTACTCCACTACCTGCCGTCTCTACAGACCCGCCGGAAGTGGGTGGAAGAGAGAGACAATTTGACAGAAGGAACAGTCGTCATGATTATCGACCAGTCACTACCCAGAGCTATGTGGCCGGCTGGCCGCGTAAGCAAAGTGATCACCGGTGCCGATGGCAAGGTCCGAGCAGCTGAGGTGCTCGTCCAAGGGCGAACTTACACACGACCCGTGGCGAGGCTAATAGAACTGCCCAGACTCCCAGACACTATCGATGACGACCATGACCCCATGACTTTGTGAGTTGACTGACCCTTACAGCGGACCTTGAGTGGTAGACAGTGCGGTTAATCTGTCTCTGCTTAGCTAATTAGGTGGGACTAATTAGGGGGCGGCTGTTGTGAAGGATCAGATTAAACCGAATATATATATTTATTTATGGATATATATTTAATAGTATTTGTATATCGTTTGATATCCCTTGTATATTCCTTGTACATATACACTGAATATCCCTTTAGTCTACTAACAGCCCATAATAGTTTCATTCTCTCATTGGACAAGAACCTGGCGCCAGCAGCCAAGCCCCTTGGTTCAAGTTCAATCGTGCCGACGAACATGTCGTTACTAGCCCGGTTCCGCGTAGGAATACGTCTGGCGAAATACGAATGGTACTATTTGTTCACAGCGCATATATATATGGCGCAAGTAAAGTAGAACTTTCTTTTTAGTCCCTTAGCCCTTAGTTCTTTACCCTCCAACCTAGTGGCAAGACGTTAAGCCTCACCCACGATACACGTGTGGTGCAGTATGGTCAACTTGGCCTCAGAATGGCATTGAGACATCGTGTGGATTAATAGTTGAATTGTCATAGTTTGGCACTATACCGTCGAGTGGGACGTATTTCTATTAAGTTAATAATAGTCTATTATGTATGGTGCATCGTTCGGTTAGAGTTATAAAGTGAGCAGTACCCCCATCGTTTTCCTCGCGTTATCTAGAGTCTTAACCAGGCTGGGCAGACCACGTGTGGTGCTTTCATCCGAGGAGTTCTGGGCTAGGACGAGTGGACCTGCACATTGGATTACCTTACCCGGACGACGGCGAGCCCTACACGGCTTGGATTATCTACTTGCTTTGGGTGCTTTGATTATGCCATGGATAACAGCCAACACTGGTGAGTGTTGGAACTACCCCCGAGAGGAGTCCAGGTGAGACGGCGCTCTAACCCGAGTGAGGTCGCCTCACGTCTCTTCGTTGTGGACCGGCAGCTACCGTCTACAAGAGGGCCCAACGGTATTCATCTGTGGACCAAGGTTCTGTGGGCACCGTGTTCAGCACTCTGAATTCTCCCAAGAAATCGTTGGCCAGATGGGATATCGCCGGCGGCTCTCCTAACCCCCCCCCCCTACTGACTTACAACCAGCAGGACCCCCCTTTAGTATATCCAGCTATAATCATTTAAGTACCATCGCTATAGTTCCCTAAAGAACCAGGTTGTATACTTGCTTCCTGCGTAACCAGAGATTGGACATTCAATGTTGATTTGGCTACGAATACTCATTTGCCTTACAAGTGCATTCAAATCATAAATGTCATTAAGTGAACGTTGTATATACCCTTTGCTATATATTAAATATTCGATTTATACATTTGTGTGGACTTGGTTTCATGGTGGGAAAGTGTTCATCATATCTATATCATGTACTGTGTGGCCAGTAGTTAAAGTACATAAAGCGGTAGTGGTTTAATGATACCATACTTATCAATACAGTCAGGGAATTGTACCCCTCAGTTACATCTACTGTATACAGATACTATACTGTACTTCTACTGTAAAAATATAATATACTGTATTTCTACTTTATAAAGATAATATACTGTACGTCTATTTCTACACTGAAAATATATTATACTTCTACTGTGGTAAGACCCTATACCTTTTTTTTTTTTTTTTTTTTAACCAGTGGGCAATGGCCACTAGATACATTTTTTGGTACACATCAGGTAACATAGAGTGAGCAGAAGTTGGGGAGGAAAGAGGGGGGAAGGAGAGAAAGAGGGAAGGGGAAGGGGTGGAGGTGACAAAAAGAGAGGAGAGAAGACGAAAACATAAAAGATAAAGTAAAAGACAAACGAAAATAAGAATCAATAATAAAAACAAGGACAAAATACAATTTAAATTAAGATAAAAGTAAAAAAGAAAAAAAAGGGGGGGAGGGGGCATCACATAGGGTCAGACATAAGACAGAACATAAAACAATAATACAATACATCAGACAGGCTAGCGGTTGTTCCTGGGGAGGATCCCTTACATTAGATTGTTATTACTTTTAGCAGAAGTCAGATCGTGTGTGTTTGACATATTCTGTCCATTTCGACCAGATCCGGTAGAACTTCTCCTGCTGAATTTGTATTGAAAATGACATCTTTTCCATTATGTAGATGTCATGAGTTACGTCTATCCAATCATCTATTGTAGGTGCCTCTGGTTTTAACCATCTTGTTGTGATAGCTTTCTTGCTTGCTATCAGAAGTATCATTATCAGTTGTTTGTCGTTGAAGTCCCATTTTTCATAGGGAATATTTCCTAGGTATAGGGTGTCAAATTTGAAGGGGATGTCAATCTCAAAAATTGCTTCTAGGTTCTTGTGTATCTCTTGCCAGTATGGTACCAGGGTTTGGCATTCCCAGAATATATGTGAATGATTGGCTTCGTTTATCCCACAGGATCGCCAGCATTTTCCCCCGGTCCCCTGATGTTTTTTTGGCCATGGAGTGATAAAAAACCTTACTAGGTTCTTCCAGCCAAATTCCATCCAGTTGTTTGATTGATTGATTGATTGAAAACCTTATTAACAGATTGCAGAATGGGTACAATACAGTAAAGCTCAATACACACAATTGTTAAGGGGATGCAGGCCAGAGAAAGACTTTCGTCTTGTTTACATCAGGGTCCCCCATTTTCAATTCATCAGGACATATATGACATACATGACATACAGATATTCAGTACTGCTACATCTATACATTTATGACATACCAGATTTGCAAATACAGTACTGTTTGTGATACAGAAGGAGTCAAGAAAAGGGAGTATATACATTTGACGTAGAAACTACATTGGAGGAGGTTGGGTGGGGTTGTGTGGGGGGGGTTGGGTACATTGGGATATTGTCAACCATACTGGGTAATTTACATTGGAGGTGGTTGGGGGGGGGAGAAACACTGTATAAACAAGCAAAACTGTACATTGAGGGGGGGGGGGGGAGACACTGTACAAACAAGCAAAATTGTACATTGGACTATTGACAAAACCATACTAGGTAAATGACTGTACATTGGAGGGGGTTGGGTTAGGACATTTACAGGGGCCAGTTTTGAATTGCAGTCTCCCGTAGGTGTCCCTTGAGAGTGGTTTTGAAAGTGGGTAGTGATCCACATTCCTTTACAGCTTTGGGTAGGGCGTTCCACATTGATGTGGCATAATTGCGAAACGTGTTTAGTCCCTTATTTGAGCCGAATCTGGGTTTAACATGATTTGTGGCGCTCCCTCTGGTGTTGTGATCGTGGTATTCACTGACCTTTGGGAAGTATTTTGACATGTACATGGGTACCTTGGTCGTGTAGTGTATCTTGTAGACCAGGCCCATTGCAAGTTGCTGTACTCTGTCATCTACTCTAAGCCATCCTAGGTTGTCAAAGTGGGCAGGGGTGAGGTGGGTTCTAGGAGTAAGGTCAAGCAGTAGTCTGACCAGTTTGTTTTGAGATGTTTGTAATTTAGTTTTTAGCGCCTTTGAGGTGCTTTGGTACCATGAGGTGCAAGCATAGTCGTAGTACCCTTGAATGAGTGCTCCTGCCAGAGTCTTCAGGGTATTCTTGTTTACCAGAGAGGAGATCCGGTACAAGAATCGAGTTCGTTGGTTGACTTTTTTTATTACACTGGATGCCATTTTGTCACAGGAGAGATTAGCCTCTAGGATGGAACCCAGGTAGGTAATTTCATCTTTCCTTGTGACAATATTGTCACCCACTGTAACTGAAAAGTCGTCGGTCTTGCTGAGTTTGTTATTTGAACCGAAGAGAATGGACTCTGTTTTGCCCATGTGTAATGATAGTTTGTTATCCGCGGGTGTTACGACCCTGGCTCATGGGTACGCAACCTATGTGTAATCAACACCAAAACCCTGTGCTCTAACTCAAAAATGCTACTAAACCAAGGAACTACTAATATAACTATAAACTAATGTACTGGTAACCCAACGGACAAGGACTGTAAGAACCTGACAGCTCTTTCACTAGGCACAGACCGTGCATGTGTGTTTCTGGGTCTGCCTTTGAAGCTCCCCAGCAGGTAACCAATCAGCACTAATTGGCTAATTGGCAGCCCTCACCTGCCTGCCCTGGTGAAACAGGAGTGACCAGGCCTCTAGTACATAACACCTCCCCCACCAAACTGGTTGCCCAAGAGGCAACCACTACACAACAACCCATAAACAAAACAAAAAACAACTGTGACCCCTTAGTTGTCAGGGCCTCTACCACCACAGCGATAACGGGTACCACAAACACCGGTACTACGATCGTGAGAGGGCGTCTGCTAGCACGTTGTCCCTCCCACGAATGTGGCGAATATCCAAGTTATACGCCTGGAGGAACAAACTCCATCGCATCAAACGATGATTCGAATTCACCATGCTGCGAAGAAAAACCAAAGGGTTATGGTCTGTACACAACAAGGGGTAAACTGGAGGATCCCACGTAAACATCAAAATGGTTCAAGGCAAGAACCAAAGCGAGCGCCTCCTTCTCTATAGTAGAGTAGTGCAGTTGATGCCTGTCAAACTTTTTAGAAAAGTAGCACACTGGGTGCTCCACCTCTAATGCATCCTCTTGCAGGAGGACGGCTCCAGCACCGAGGTCACTAGCATCCACTGCCAACTTGAATGGCAGTTGAAAATCGGGAGCTGACAGAACGGGAGCGCTAATCAGAATACCCTTGATGCTCTCAAAAGACTGTTGACAAGTCTCAGTCCACACGAAAGGTACCTTAGGACTGAGCAGATTGGTCAAAGGGGCAACAACAGAAGCAAAGTTCCTACAGAAACTCCTATAGTACCCTGCCATACCTAGGAAGCGCTTTAACTCCCGCCTGGTGATGGGAGCAGGGAAGCCCACTATAGCCTCCACCTTAGCTGTAACGGGGCACACATGCCCACGTCCAACCACCTTACCCAGGTAGGTAACCGTGGCCTGTCCAAATTCACATTTCGCAAGGTTAACTGTCAAGTTAGCATCACCCAACCGCTTGAACACTTCGGCCAGATGCTCCACATGTTGTGACCAAGAGGAACTGTGGATAACCAGGTCATCCAGATATGCCTCACAGAACGCTACCCCGCCCAGGACCTTGTTCACTAGCCGCTGAAACGTCGCTGGGGCATTTCGCATGCCAAAGGCCATCACTGTATACTGGCAGAAACTCTCTGGTGTGACAAAAGCGGATATCTCACGTGCTCGCGGAGTAAGCGGAACCTGCCAGTATCCCTTTAGCAAATCCAATTTACTTACAAAGGCTGCTGAACCCACCCGATCGATACAGTCGTCCATCCGAGGCAGAGGGTACGAGTCCGGCTTGGTTACTGTATTAACTTTACGGAAATCAGTACAGAACCGATGAGTGCAGTCTGGCTTATCAACAAGCAGGCAGGGGGAGCTCCACGCACTAGAACTGGGCTCCGCAATGCCATGTCTCAGCATATAGTCTACTTCCTTACTCAAGATCCTTCGTTTTTCCGGATTCACCCTATAGGCATGTTGCTTAATTGGTCCTGCACTACCAACATCAATGTCATGCTCGAGTACATTAGTACGACTAGGGACATCAGAAAACAAACGTGTATGCTGTCTAAGTAGGCGCACCACATCCGTACGCTCAGGAAGTGGTAAGTACGACAGGTGTGAGTCCAAGTCACCTAGTATCTGGGTGTTTGGCAACCGGCCCTGAGAAATCTCCTTCGACACAGAATAGTCGGCTACAATAGGAGATGCAGAAACTGTTAGAACAGCCACAGGCTTGACCCCTGACTGGTCAACCTGAGCCCTATCATTGTACGCCTTCAACATATTGACGTGACATAATCTACTCTTGCGCCTGCAGTCGGGAGTTTTAATCAAGTAGTCGACCTCACCAACTTTGCGCTCAATGGAGTATGGCCCACTGTATTTAGCCTGTAATGCAGACCCAAGAATAGGCGAGAGAACCAACACCTTGTCTCCCGGTGAGAACACCCTATGTCGGGCCCGCCTATCATACCACACCTTCATTTTTCCTTGGGCTACCTTTAGGTTCTCTTTCGCTAGTTCACATGCTCTACTAAGCTTAAGCCTGAAGTCACACACATAGTCCAACAAATTAGTAGAGGAAGGAGTCTGGTCAGCCAACCACTTTTCCTTCAGCAGTTTCAAAGGACCCCTCACTGTGTGGCCGAACACCAGCTCAGCCGGGCTGAATCCAAGAGACTCCTGGGTTACCTCCCTAGCAGCAAACAGAAGCAAAGGGATTCCATCATCCCAGTTTTTGTCGAACTCCGTACAATATGCCCGCAGCATTGTTTTGATAGTCTGGTGAAATCTCTCCAGCGCCCCCTGGGACTCTGGATGATAGGCAGAGGAAGGGCAATGTTGGATAGACAACTGCTGGAGGACCTGAGCAAAGAGACGGGACATGAAGTTAGACCCTTGATCTGATTGAATGACCTTTGGTAGGCCAAAAGTCGAAAAAAACCTAACCAGAGCTTTGGATATAGCTGGGGCTGTGATCTTGCGTAAAGGAATGGCTTCAGGAAAACGGGTCGCTGCACACATAATAGTCAAAAGGTACTGGTTCCCTGTCTTAGTTCGAGGGAGGGGACCAACACAGTCAATGAGGATCCGCTCAAAAGGTTCCCCAACGGCAGGGATAGGCTGCAGAGGAGCCTGAGGGATCTTCTGGTTTGGTTTACCAACCACCTGACACACATGGCACGAGCGACAATATTGTGCCACATCTGACTTCAAACCAGGCCAACAAAAATGTCTCAGCACACGGTCATAAGTCTTCCTGACCCCCATGTGACCAGCAAGATCATGATCATGTGCTAGATGCAGTATATCAGGACGATACACGGCTGGAACAACAATCTGAAACACACTGCCCCAGTCATCCAGACTGGACAGGTTAGGTGGTGTCCACTTTCTCATGAGCACGTCATTGCTAACAAAGTATCCTTGAGACGTATCTACCATTTCATCCTCTAAAACCGCCTCTTCCAAGAGGGACGACAAGGAGACATCCTTGTTTTGCTCTAGTACCAACTGCTCATGAGACGGTATCACCTTACCAAAACCCTCATCAGGGCCACTTTTCAACTCAACAAAGAACGTGTCACTAAGTGTCATATCACCATCTAAGTTAACAACCTCATGGGTGTCACATTTGACCTTTGACATTGCACGTGTTACCGCACACACAGGAAACACTCCTGGATGCTTCTGTGCGAGCTCATCAGGAACCTCAGAAACTACAGGGACGGGAATTACAACTGGAGTAGCCAGCACTTTGCCACCGGCCAAATCGTTCCCTAGAATGAAGGACACCCCCTTTATGGGAATGTGAGAACACACTCCTACGACAACATTGCCTGATACTAAGGGAGAGTTTAGCGAGACCTCATGCAAAGGAGTATTCACAAAGCCTCCTCCAAAGCCCTGAACAATGGCACCGGAATGCAATGAAGAATCTTCCGAAAATGGCAAAATCCCATCCAGAATGAGAGACTGGAAAGCTCCTGTATCTCTCCATATTGTAATAGCCTGCCTTGATCCTAATTCACCAACCAGTGAAACAAATCCCTCCATCCTAAATGTTGAGGAGCCCTCTAGCTCCCTGTCTGCACCTTTGATACTTCGCACCCCACCCTCTAATGTCGGCATAGGTGTCCTGTCTATGATTTCTACCAGAGCCACAGTTTTTACATTTTTCTGCTTAAGCACAGGGCATCCAGCAACGATATGACCAGGCTCCTTACAGTAAAAACAGATAACCCCCTCTGGGAATGCACTAGCAGAGCCACCTTGCCTAGGAGTCGAAGTAAACCGACCAGCAGACACGGGTGCCGGGAACCGGCTCCCCTGAGAAGGACGCCTACTACCCCTGGACTCCACACGGCCCTCCTCTACAAAGACAGACTTGTGTGTTAACACAAACTCATCAGCCAAGACAGCAGCGTCGGCTATCTTCGATACCTTATGCTCATTTAGATGTGTGGAAACGTTATCAGGAACACACCTCTTAAATTCCTCTAGGAGAACCAACTGTCTGAGCTGCTCCCTTGACTCTGCTTTTTGCGAGGTGCACCACCGGTCAAACAGGTTCTCCTTCTCTTTTCCAAATTCAACATAAGACTGCCCCTCCTGCCTACGATAACCTCTAAAACGCTGACGATAGGCCTCGGGGACCAACTCATAAGCCCTCAATATGGAAGCTTTAACAAGTTCATAATCAGCGCTCTGTTCAAGGGACAGAGCAGTGTAGGCTTCTTGTGCCCTACCAACCAAAACACATTGTAGCAGCAGTGTCCAGGCGGTATCAGGCCACTTCAATGTGGTTGCCACCCTTTCGAAAAGGGGAAAATATCTTTCCACGTCTTTCTCAAAAAATGGTGGCACCATCCTAATATTCCTGCCTACATCAAACCCGGAACGTGACTCTGGATGCAGAGCACCCGCCTGCAAGGCAGCATACTTATATTCAAGCTCCTTCTGTGCACGCTCGTGCTCCAGCAACAGTTGTTTCTCCTTAAACTCACGCTCATGCTCACGCTCCTCTTTCCTCTCTCTCTCCTTAAGCTCACGCTCCTCTTTACTCTCTCTCTCCTTAAGCTCACGCTCCTCTCTCCTCTCCTCACGCTCTCGCTCTAGCTGCCTCTCCTTAAACTCCAACTCCCTAATCCTCCACTCACCCTCTACACCAGGTAATAGCGGAGACGCGCCAGACGATGGAGGCTCCTCCACCCTCTCCTCAAGCACCTGTCCCCTAATGAGCAAAACCCGCAAAGCACCCAAGGCAGATGGTCTCAAACATTTCTCACTGGGAGTAAGCTCGACCTTGTAGTGCACAGCAAGCTCGAGCAGTTGTTCTTTGGAAAATTTGTCTAATAAGTCATGAGACGGGCGATCAACAAAGTCCCTTATGGAAGCCATTGTCACTGAACTAGACACCCCAA
Organism: Notolepis coatsorum; assembly: GCF_963971535.1. Classification (NCBI taxonomy): domain Eukaryota; kingdom Metazoa; phylum Chordata; class Actinopteri; order Aulopiformes; family Paralepididae; genus Notolepis; species Notolepis coatsorum. The sequence goes on from NC_140172.1 coordinate 488,245, forward strand.
GCTACACACCCAACCTCACAGACACGAAGAACCACTAACGAACCACTGAAGAACAACGAAGAACCACTGAAGAACCATGAATAATGCTAATTGCCAACAATAACAACCAGAATGGAACACGGTGGAAATGTGAGCTCTACGGAGCGCACCTTTCCAGGTTGCACAAACAACCAAAAAAAAAATTAAAAAAAAACACACCCACCCCAAATAGACGTGTCATACACGCAGGGTGTTAGGTGCTACCAGGTATGCTCACCAAACACTTAAACAAACAAAATAAATCCAACAAAATTTTCCAAACAGGTGCGCCTTCTAACCTGATGTGACCACATATGCTTCTACGTCTAAACTGCAGAAAACCCCGGCCTACCACATGTCTACCCTAAGAAACACTAAATCAAGCCCTACCACACTACCTGTGTTTCCTGGCCGCCCTAACCTACCTACCCTTAAACTAATGCCCTGTAGACCTAACTTTCTTCAACCACACCTGCTACCAGTCAAAGATCATATACAATCATTTCATTGACCGCCCCAGGAGTACGTGGTGCACCGGACGCTAACCCACAACCAGAAAATAATGTCCCTATCTACATGTGGTTCCTACTAAACTATATATTTTAACAGCATAAGTAGTCACATCAAATTACAAACAAATACGGCATACTCACCTGTTTGATGAAAATGGCTCAGCCCCCACGTTACACCATGTGTAACGAACACCACCCAAACCATAACATGATGACACCCCGTGCAACACAAAAAAAAATCACCAAACAAAGTTCTAGGTGTAAAAGATCCCGGACGAGCCCCCAATTGTTACGACCCTGGCTCATGGGTACGCAACCTATGTGTAATCAACACCAAAACCCTGTGCTCTAACTCAAAAATGCTACTAAACCAAGGAACTACTAATATAACTATAAACTAATGTACTGGTAACCCAACGGACAAGGACTGTAAGAACCTGACAGCTCTTTCACTAGGCACAGACCGTGCATGTGTGTTTCTGGGTCTGCCTTTGAAGCTCCCCAGCAGGTAACCAATCAGCACTAATTGGCTAATTGGCAGCCCTCACCTGCCTGCCCTGGTGAAACAGGAGTGACCAGGCCTCTAGTACATAACAGCGGGCCATATGCAGATTTTGCCTAGTTCCGAGCTGAGGGTTTTTTCAACCTGTAACTTGTTCTTGTCAGAGACCAGCAGGGCTGAGTCGTCCGCAAACAGGAACAAGTTGCAGTCACAAGCTGACGACATGTCATTTGCATAAATTAGGAACAGTAGCGGTCCTAGTATGCTTCCTTGTGGAACACCACAGCTCACTGTGAGGGGGGGGATAGGGTACCGTTTACCTCCACCATCTGTTCCCTCCCCTCAAGGTAGGATTGCATCTGTTCCCTCCCCTCAAGGTAGGATTGCACTGATAGACTATCAAAACCAATTGCTTTTAGCTTGTCAATCAGAATGGAGTGATTGACAGTGTCGAAGGCCTTTTGTAGGTCCAGCATGACCATGCCGCAGTATTTGCCTGCGTCCACCTCTTGTTTGATGTGGTCATTCAAATAGAGAAGGCATGTGTCAGTGGAGTGGGATGTTCTGAAGCCAGATTGGAATTCGTAGATTAGATTTTTTTCCGCTAGGTACTTTTCGACCTGTTCGTAGACTATTTTTTCCATGACTTTCGAGATGGAGGTGAGAATAGAAACAGGGCGGTAGTTGCCTGGGTCTAATTTGCTGCCCTTTTTGTGCAGAGGGGTCACCCTCGCAATTTTGAAGTCCTTGGGGACGTGTCCCTGTTTTATGGAGAGGTTTATTATGTGTGTGATGACTGGGGTGATGGCGGCTGCTGATTCTCTGAGGAATTTGGAGGGGATGTTGTCATGGCCAGTTTGAGCCTGTTGTTTCCCATTGTTGTGTACATAATCTGTCCCATACCTCTCCTGAGATTGACATATTGCGTTCTTTTTCCCATTTCTCCTTTATGTACATTGTGTTAGTTGATTTCGATTTGGCCTGGCAGAGTCCTCCGTATATTCTGGAGACGATCCTATTACATTTTGATTATTTGACTGCTGATGTAAACACTTCCATGATTTCTTGTTCTCCCGTTCCTATTTCTCCCACAAAATTTTGATTGAAGTAATGTCGTACCTGCAGGTATCTAAAGAAATCTTTTTGCTCCAGTCCGTGTCTTCTCTGTAGTGATTCGAAGCTCTGAAACACCCCTTTGTGGACAAAAGTAAAATAATTTGTTAGGCCTTTATCTGTCCATACTTTGAATCTGCCATCTGATTTATTTGGGGGGAAATTGGAATCGAATGCACACCATCTCAACATTCTGAGCGGACTCTTCACTCCACACAGCTTGATCGTGTCCTGCCAGATTCTCAGTGCTACATTAATCCAGGGGTTGTTTTTTTCTTTCATGTTGTCTATTAATTTGTTATCTGCCACTATTGCTGCTAGTGGGACCCCGTCTGTCATTTCGCTTTCAATTTCCTTCCATCTTGCCGAGTACGATGGGGCGCACCAGCAAACTATTGGCCTCAGTTGGGCTGCATAGAAGTAGTCCCATAAGCAGGGTAGGTTTATTCCCCCTTTTTCTTTTCTTGTCTGTAGCGTTTTGTATCTGATTCTGGGTTTTTTCCCCTGCCAGAGGAATCTTGATATTAGTCTATCCCATTCCATGAATTTCTTAGTGGGTATCTCCACTAAATGTTCATCTTTATTGAGTCCACCCTGGAGGTTATACTTAGGAAGGGGATGAGGCTCCATCTTAATATGTCTGACTTTAGTTTTTCATTTAAAGGGCCGTAGTTGAGATAAAATATTTTTGAGATATCCCTTGGCAGGTTCACACCCAGGTATTTTAGTGAGTCTACATCCCATTTCAGATTGTATTTCCCTCTAATATGGTTGGGAGGGTTGTAGTTGAACGTAAGAATTTGAGTCTTCAGGATATTTAATTTATAACCTGAAAGCGTCCCATATACTTCTAGTACGTTCATTAGTTTTGGTATTGTCTGTGTGGGTTGCGTTAGGTACACCATGACATCATCTGCAAAAAGGCTTAGTTTATGTTCTCCGTCTGCCATGCCCACTCCTTTTATGTCAACATTTTGTCGTATCCAGTGGTTCTATAAAAAGCGCGAACAGTCCTGGAGAGGCCGGACAACCCTGTCTAGTCCCGCGTTCTAGGGTGAAGGATTCAAATAGGTCCCCATTCATTTTGATCCTTGCAGTTGGTTTGTCATATAGGGCTTGAAAGGTTGCTATTATGGACTCATGAAAGCCAAATTTCTCTAATACCTTATATAAGAAGGACCACCTTACAGAGTCGATTCCTTTCTCTGCATCTAAACTTATTAGGGCTGCCTCTATTCCCGTTTGGTTGATGTGTCTAATAATGTGTAATGATCTTCTGATGTTGTCTTGTGTCAGCCTTTGTCTAATGAATCCTGTCTGGTCCAGGTGTATAAGGTTGGGTAGGATCTTATCTATTCTTTGTGATATAATAGATGTAAACAGTTTATATTCCAAGTTTAATACACTTACGGGGCGGTAGCTGCCACATTCCAGTTTGTCCTTCCCTTCCTTCGGGATGACTGAGATTATTGCTTCTCTCCAGGAGGGGGGGATTTCTTTTTTTTCTAGTACCCAATTGAATGCCTTCAATAGAGTTGGGGTCAGTTGGTCTCTGAATGTTTTGTACCATTCTGCGGTGAAGCCATCTGTGCCCGGGGATTTATTTGTTTTTAATCTAGAAATTGCAGTGTGTAAATCCTCTATTGTTATTTCGTTTATCAAATTTTTATTTTGCTCTACTGTGACTTTGGGTAGGTCTAGAGAGGAGAGGAATGTCGGGATCTGGAAGTTGTTGTCTATTTTAGGTTGGGAGTACAGAGTTTTATAGAAGTTTTTGAAGTTCTGTTGGATTTTGTCTTGCCTACATTCAATTGTTCCTGTGACGGGGTTCCTTATTTTATATATTGCATTATCTGCTTGTTGTTTCCTTAATCTGTATGATAGGAGTTTCAGTGATTTCCCACCCACCTCATAGTGTCGTTGTTTTGTGAATAGTAGTTTTTTTTGTATTTCTAGGTTGCCTATTTCATTTATCTTGTTCTTTATGTCTTTCATCTCTTGTTTGACTCCTTTGTCTAGATTGTGACTATGTTGTCTTTGTAGGTGTTTGAATTTGATCTCCAGGTTGTGTAATCTTTGTCCTCTAAGTTTCTTTAAGTGTGATGTAATGGTGATGATTTTACCTCTTAGTACCGCTTTTAGCGCATCCCAGAGTATGGTTGGTGCCACCTCGTCATTATCGTTTATTTCTAGATAAGTTTCAATTTCCGTCTTCAGGGATTCTTTAGTTCCTGGGTTATTCAGTATTTCTGAGTTCAGCCTCCATAGTGTAGACCTTGGCTTTCTGTTGAGGTGTACCGACATATATATAGGGCTGTGGTCGGAGAGAGCGATCGGGCCTATGTCTCATTTATTTATTCTGTGTAGGTCTTTATTGTAGGTGAAGAAATAATCTATCCTTGAGTATACTGCGTGTGGGGAAGAATAATGTGTGTAGTCCCTGCTGATTGGGTAAAGTTCTCTCCATACATCTATAATTCCCAGTTCTTTCATTAATGCATTTATTTTCCTGATTATGGGTCTTGTATCTGTGTTGCCACTTGAGGCATCCAGCCGCGGGTTTAAACGTACATTGAAATCCCCACCACAGATTAATATCCCTTGGGTTTGTGTGGCCATTAAGTCAAATATCTGTCTGTAGAATGTCCAGTCGCTACTTGGGGGCGCATATACGTTCAGTAAGCTTACCAGTGTTCCATCTATTTTCCCTATTATCATTATATACCTGCCTTCTCTATCCTTGAACTCTGATATGTGTTCGTATGCCACCGTTTTTGATATTAATATGGCCACCCCCATTCTGTGCCCCGATCCGTATGAGGATGAATATTCATGTTTATATCCCAGTTTATTCAGTTTAGCATGCTCAGTATCGGTAAGGTGAGTTTCTTGAAGGTATGCTATTTGTATTCCATCTTTTTTTAGTTTTGATAATATCTTCTTTCTTTTTATTGGGTTCAGTAAACTGTTGACGTTGAAAGACACAACTTTTACCTCTTGCATTTCAGGTTGTGGTATGTAGTAATTCCTCTATGTACATGAGGATCATCCCCGTCGCTAGCAAACAAACAATAACACACATAAATAAAATAAAAAATAAAAAACAATACAAAAAACACATTAACTCTAATGACTTCCAAGGTAGAGGTCACTTTTGTGACCCTCCACGAGCCTGATACTGGAGGCTCCAAGGGAAGACCCCCCTCTCGTTGTTGACAGGGGGGGCCCTTGAGGATAACAGTGTTAGAAAGAGCCATGTCCGTTCGTTTCCCTATTCCTATTTGTATTTAATTGTATCCGCTAGATCATTCTCATCTTCTTAACTAAAAAAGACAGTTTCTGCAATGTGTTGAACGCACCTATTATTTTGGGTTGCCTGTTTCCTCTTGATTGATTGTATATATTTTTTTCCTCCCTTATCTTTAATTGTTATTTTACTATGGCCCTGTATATTCCATGTATACACACTGGTAATTCATAATATTAATAATCAGGCCTGGACATTGATGAATAATAATAATCAGACCTAGACCTTGATAAATAATCATCAGTCAGTCCTGAACATTGATAAATAATAATCAGTCAAACCTGAACATTGATAGGTAATAGTCACTCAGTCAGGCCTGGACGTTGGTAAATAATAATCAGTCACACCTGAACATTGATAGGTAATAGTCACTCAGTCAGGCCTGGACGTTGGTAAATAATAATCACTCAGTCAGGCCTGGACATTGGTAAATAATAATCGCTCAGTCAGGCCTGGACGTTGGTAAATAATAATCACAGTCAGGCCTGGACGTTGATAAATAATAATCACTCAGTCAGGCCTGGACGTTGATAAATAATAGTCACTCAGTCAGGCTTGGACGTTGGTAAATAATAATCACTCAGTCGGGCCTGGACGTTGGTAAATAATAATCACTCAGTCAGGCCTGGACGTTGGTAAATAATAATCACTCAGTCAGGCCTGGACGTTGGTAAATAATAATCGCTCAGTCAGGCCTGGACGTTGGTAAATAATAATCTCAGTCAGGCCTGGACGTTGGTAAATAATAATCACAGTCAGGCCTGGACGTTGATAAATAATAATCACTCAGTCAGGCCTGGACGTTGGTAAATAATAATCACTCAGTCAGGCCTGAACGTTGGTAAATAATAATCACTCAGTCAGGCCTGGACGTTGATAAATAATAATCACTCAGTCAGGCCTGGACGTTGGTAAATAATAATCACTCAGTCAGGCCTGGACGTTGGTAAATAATAATCACAGTCAGGCCTGGACGTTGATAAATAATAATCACAGTCAGGCCTGGACGTTGGTAAATAATAATCACTCAGTCAGGCCTGGACGTTGGTAAATAATAATCACAGTCAGGCCTGGACGTTGGTAAATAATAATCACTCAGTCAGGCCTGGACGTTGATAAATAATAATCACAGTCAGGCCTGGACGTTGATAAATAATAATCACTCAGTCAGGCCTGGACGTTGGTAAATAATAATCACAGTCAGGCCTGGACGTTGATAAATAATAATCACAGTCAGGCCTGGACGTTGATAAATAATAATCACTCAGTCAGGCCTGGACGTTGGTAAATAATAATCACAGTCAGGCCTGGACGTTGGTAAATAATAATCACTCAGTCAGGCCTGGACGTTGGTAAATAATAATCACAGTCAGGCCTGGACGTTGATAAATAATAATCACAGTCAGGCCTGGACGTTGGTAAATAATAATCACAGTCAGGCCTGGACGTTGGTAAATAATAATCACTCAGTCAGGCCTGGACGTTGATAAATAATAATCACAGTCAGGCCTGGACGTTGGTAAATAATAATCACAGTCAGGCCTGGACGTTGATAAATAATAATCACAGTCAGGCCTGGACGTTGGTAAATAATAATCACAGTCAGGCCTGGACGTTGGTAAATAATAATCACTCAGTCAGGCCTGGACGTTGGTAAATAATAATCACAGTCAGGCCTGGACGTTGGTAAATAATAATCACAGTCAGGCCTGGACGTTGGTAAATAATAATCACAGTCAGGCCTGGACGTTGATAAATAATAATCACTCAGTCGGGCCTGGACGTTGGTAAATAATAATCACTCAGTCAGGCCTGGACGTTGATAAATAATAATCACAGTCAGGCCTGGACGTTGGTAAATAATAATCACAGTCAGGCCTGGACGTTGATAAATAATAATCACTCAGTCAGGCCTGGACGTTGGTAAATAATAATCACTCAGTCAGGCCTGGACGTTGGTAAATAATAATCACAGTCAGGCCTGGACGTTGGTAAATAATAATAATCACTCAGTCAGGCCTGGACGTTGATAAATAATAATCACTCAGTCAGGCCTGGACGTTGGTAAATAATAATCACAGTCAGGCCTGGACGTTGGTAAATAATAATCACTCAGTCAGGCCTGGACGTTGGTAAATAATAATCACAGTCAGGCCTGGACGTTGATAAATAATAATCACAGTCAGGCCTGGACGTTGATAAATAATAATCACAGTCAGGCCTGGACGTTGATAAATAATAATCACAGTCAGGCCTGGACGTTGATAAATAATAATCACAGTCAGGCCTGGACGTTGATAAATAATAATCACTCAGTCAGGCCTGGACGTTGATAAATAATAATCACTCAGTCAGGCCTGGACGTTGGTAAATAATAATCACTCAGTCAGGCCTGGACGTTGGTAAATAATAATCACTCAGTCGGGCCTGGACGTTGGTAAATAATAATCACACAGTCAGGCCTGGACGTTGGTAAATAATAATCACACAGTCAGACCTGGACGTTGATAACACTGTCTCATATGAAGACTATTAGGGTGGAACACTGTTTCATATAAAGACTATTAGGGTGGAACACTGTCTCATATAAAGACTATTAGGGTGGAACACTGTCTCATATAAAGACTATTAGGGTGGAACACTGTCTCATATGAAGACTATTAGGTGGAACACTGTCTCATATAAAGACTATTAGGGTGGAACACTGTCTCATATAAAGACTATTAGGGTGGAACACTGTCTCATATAAAGACTATTAGGGTGGAACACTGTCTCATATAAAGACTATTGGGTGGAACACTGTCTCATATAAAGACTATTAGGGTGGAACACTGTCTCATATAAAGACTATTAGGTGGAACACTGTCTCATATAAAGACTATTAGGGTGGAACACTGTCTCATATAAAGACTCTTAAGGTGGAACACTGTCTCATATAAAGACTCTTAAGGTGGAACACTGTCTCATATAAAGACTCTTAGGGTGGAACACTGTCTCATATAAAGACTATTAGGTGGAACACTGTCTCATATAAAGACTATTAGGGTGGAACACTGTCTCATATAAAGACTATTAGGGTGGAACACTGTCTCATATAAAGACTATTAGGGTGGAACACTGTCTCATATAAAGACTATTAGGGTGGAACACTGTCTCATATAAAGACTATTAGGTGGAACACTGTCTCATATAAAGACTATTAGGGTGGAACACTGTCTCATATAAAGACTATTAGGGTGGAACACTATCATATAAAGACTATTAGTGTGGAACACTGACTCATATAAAGACTATTAGGGTGGAACACTGTCTCATATAAAGACTATTAGGGTGGAACACTGTCTCATATAAAGACTATTAGGGTGGAACACTGTTTCATATAAAGACTATTAGGGTGGAACACTGTCTCATATGAAGACTATTAGGGTGGAACACTGTCTCATATAAAGACTATTAGGGTGGAACACTGTCTCATATAAAGACTATTAGGGTGGAACACTGTCTCATATAAAGACTATTAGGGTGGAACACTGTCTCATATAAAGACTATTAGGGTGGAACACTGTCTCATATAAAGACTATTAGGGTGGAACACTGTCTCATATAAAGACTATTAGGGTGGAACACTGTCTCATATAAAGACTATTAGGTGGAACACTGTCTCATATAAAGACTATTAGGGTGGAACACTGTCTCATATAAAGACTATTAGGGTGGAACACTGTCTCATATAAAGACTATTAGGGTGGAACACTGTCTCATATAAAGACTATTAGGGTGGAACACTGTCTCATATAAAGACTATTAGGGTGGAACACTGTCTCATATAAAGACTATTAGGGTGGAACACTGTCTCATATAAAGACTCTTAAGGTGGAACACTGTCTCATATAAAGACTCTTAGGGTGTAACACTGTCTCATATAAAGACTATTAGGGTGGAACACTGTCTCATATAAAGACTATTAGGGTGGAACACTGTCTCATATAAAGACTCTTAAGGTGGAACACTGTCTCATATAAAGACTCTTAGGGTGGAACACTGTCTCATATAAAGACTCTTAGGGTGGAACACTGACTCATATAAAGACTATTAGGGTGGAACACTGTCTCATATAAAGACTATTAGGTGGAACACTGTCTCATATAAAGACTATTAGGGTGGAACACTGTCTCATATAAAGACTATTAGGGTGGAACTCTGTCTCATATAAAGACTATTAGGGTGGAACACTGTCTCATATAAAGACTATTATGGTGGAACACTGTTTCATATAAAGACTATTATGGTGGAACACTGTTTCATATAAAGACTATTAGGGTGGAACACTGTCTCATATAAAGACTATTAGGGTGGAACACTGTCTCATATAAAGACTATTAGGGTGGAACACTGTCTCATATAAAGACTATTAGGGTGGAACACTGTCTCATATAAAGACTATTAGGGTGGAACACTGTTTCATATAAAGACTATTAGGTGGAACACTGTCTCATATAAAGACTATTAGGGTGGAACTCTGTCTCATATAAAGACTATTAGGGTGGAACACTGTCTCATATAAAGACTCTTAAGGTGGAACACTGACTCATATAAAGACTATTAGGGTGGAACACTGTCTCATATAAAGACTATTAGGGTGGAACACTGTCTCATATAAAGACTATTAGGGTGGAACACTGTCTCATATAAAGACTATTAGGGTGGAACACTGTCTCATATAAAGACTATTAGGGTGGAACACTGTCTCATATAAAGACTATTAGGTGGAACACTGTCTCATATAAAGACTATTAGGGTGGAACACTGTCTCATATAAAGACTATTAGGGTGGAACACTGTCTCATATAAAGACTATTAGGGTGGAACACTGTCTCATATAAAGACTATTAGGGTGGAACACTGTCTCATATAAAGACTATTAGGGTGGAACACTGTCTAATATGAAGACTATTAGGTGGAACACTGTCTCATATGAAGACTATTAGGGTGGAACACTGTCTCATATGAAGACTATTAGGGTGGAACACTGTCTCATATGAAGACTATTAGGGTGGAACACTGTCTCATATGAAGACTATTAGGGTGGAACACTGTCTCATATAAAGACTATTAGGGTGGAACACTGTCTCATATAAAGACTATTAGGGTGGAACACTGTCTCATATAAAGACTCTTAAGGTGGAACACTGTCTCATATAAAGACTCTTAGGGTGGAACACTGTCTCATATAAAGACTATTAGGGTGGAACACTGTCTCATATAAAGACTATTAGGGTGGAACACTGTCTCATATAAAGACTATTAGGGTGGAACACTGTCTCATATAAAGACTATTAGGGTGGAACTCTGTCTCATATAAAGACTATTAGGGTGGAACACTGTTTCATATAAAGACTATTAGGGTGGAACACTGTCTCATATAAAGACTATTAGGGTGGAACACTGTCTCATATAAAGACTATTAGGGTGGAACACTGTCTCATATAAAGACTATTAGGGTGGAACACTGTCTCATATAAAGACTATTAGGGTGGAACACTGTCTCATATAAAGACTATTAGGGTGGAACACTGTTTCATATAAAGACTATTAGGGTGGAACACTGTCTCATATGAAGACTATTAGGGTGGAACACTGTCTCATATAAAGACTATTAGGGTGGAACACTGTCTCATATAAAGACTATTAGGGTGGAACACTGACTCATATAAAGACTATTAGGGTGGAACACTGTCTCATATAAAGACTATTAGGGTGGAACACTGTCTCATATAAAGACTATTAAGGTGGAACACTGACTCATATAAAGACTATTAGGGTGGAACACTGTCTCATATAAAGACTATTAGGGTGGAACACTGTCTCATATGAAGACTATTAGGGTGGAACACTGTCTCATATAAAGACTATTAAGGTGGAACACTGTCTCATATAAAGACTATTAGGGTGGAACACTGTCTCATATAAAGACTATTAGGGTGGAACACTGTCTCATATAAAGACTATTAGGGTGGAACACTGTCTCATATAAAGACTATTAGGGTGGAACACTGTCTCATATAAAGACTATTAGGGTGGAACACTGTCTCATATGAAGACTATTAGGGTGGAACACTGTCTCATATAAAGACTATTAGGGTGGAACACTGTCTCATATAAAGACTATTAGGTGGAACACTGTCTCATATAAAGACTATTAGGGTGGAACACTGTCTCATATAAAGACTATTAGGGTGGAACACTGTCTCATATAAAGACTCTTAGGGTGGAACACTGTCTCATATAAAGACTATTAGGGTGGAACACTGTCTCATATGAAGACTATTAGGGTGGAACACTGTCTCATATAAAGACTATTAGGTGGAACACTGTCTCATATAAAGACTATTAGGTGGAACACTGTCTCATATAAAGACTCTTAGGGTGGAACACTGTCTCATATAAAGACTATTAGGTGGAACACTGTCTCATATAAAGACTATTAGGTGGAACACTGTCTCATATGAAGACTCTTAAGTCCAATGCACACAGCGGGTGAGGTTTCAGCCTCAGTTTTACTTGTTTATAAAAATGATTTAAAATGTTTATTAGCAACGCCGAGCTTTCAAACCCCGCCGCATCTGTGTGTGAAACCCTAATGGAACGCTGGGTACCTTTGACATTTATATCCGATATATTTTGGACCCACCGCTAGCTTTTAAGCAGTGCTTGATGGTGCACATTAACCTGGCTACTACGAGGAATAAGTGACTGCGTATTCCAGCCCCTGGCTTGCATTGCAGTCATGAAAGGGTCTACAAGCTTGCCTGATAACGTTAGTCAGGCTGCTCAGTGCTTACCTGGTCAATAATGTGGTCCTCCTCTTGCCAGATAGATTTGTTAAATCATAATATCCACAGTGGTGTGCTCTGCTGGTCCTCAGTAAATGTCCCGCCGGCGAAAATAAGTTGCTATTAAAGTGCTAAATGTTAGATACACTAATAGAGGATTCGAACGTGCCCGCTCTGTTAATAACATTTTCAATCAATCCCGCGAGGGGATGACGTTCAGACGTGTTCTGACCTGCCCCACCTCCAGGGGGGAAATATGCTGAGTGCAAAGGGGAGGCCACACTCAGGATTCTTCTCACAGCCCCGTTTTAAACTTTTAGGGTGTGGCAATCAGCTCGAATCTGATTGGCTAGGATCGGATTTGGACTCTAGATACATGAATCACATGCTGGAAGCCTGGAGAAAGAGACCTACCCCCTGCCTCCTCTCCTCTGAGTCTGACAGTGTGTTAGAGGGAGTGAGAAGGAGAAGAGGGAGACATTAGGGAGATATGGGAGGACGGACCGGACGTTAGGAATTAAACCACTATATGAATAAAACCTCTCCTCATTCTTCCTGACATTACTGCATGCCTGATCGCTACGATACATTCACTACGTGACTAAGACGGGGAGGACGTGACCCTCTTTGCGCCGCCCCTGTGCCTCAAATAGATCCGCTATCAACTCTATCTTTAATCTTTCAAAATGTTCAGTTGCTATCGCTATTAGCTCTATCTTTAATTTTTCAAAATGTTCAGTTCTTATTGCATGCACTCATCTGTGTTTCACCACACACATGAGTGCATGCTTACCAACTGTCCGTCTGCAACACTACTATCACCAACATCTAAGAAGGGAGATCCCCCCTTGAACGGCCCTTCTAAGGATTCTCTCCTCCACACTGCCTGTGGAGCTTTTTTCCCTATTGTTAGGTTTTAGTGAGTTTTTCCTTACCTTCGCGTGGGGTATGTCTGGGAGTGCTTGCATTCTTTCATTTATTTGCATTCATCTAAAAATGTTTGGACCTTATGGTGTTCTTGTTCTGTTCTTGACTTATTGTTATGTTTTCTTCTTGACTTGTTTAAAGAAGACCTGTACGGCCCATGGGGACATTAACGTGTGTTGTCGGGCCCTATAAATAAATTTGATTTGATTTGATTTTACCTATTGGACAGTATTATGCAGCTGCCGAGAGAGAATGTTTTTTCACGGAAGACGCAAACTGTTCTGTTCTCAACCATCATTTTCTTTGGACAATAAACCTTACAAACTACATCAGCTGCAGCCTGACTTGTTACCCGAGTATAAAAACACTAGTTTTTGTCAATTTATTAATTAATGACAAACGGCCACTATAGCTTCTCCAACTAACGTTATTTATTTAAATTGTTCCTCTTAATAATAATTAACATAAGTAGCATGGTAATAATACGTAGGTTATTGATCAATGCATGTATTGATGAATTAATTTATATTACAAATGATACACCAGTAGAAGTCATGTTATTTGCTCATTGTCCTCCTTGCTGCGTCGCCTGCCGTCGCCTCAAAAAATAGGATTGAGGCGATATTTAGCCCGGCGACAGAAGTTGCTGCGCGATCGTCACTCGAAAGTCTCCTGCCGTGTGGGTTGTCTCATTCATAACAATGGAAGCGATACAATTCTGTCGGTCGCCTCGCTAAAAGATTCGGTCGCCTGGCAAAAATCACCCGCCGTGTGCGTTGGACTTTAGGGTGGAACACTGTCTCATATAAAGACTATTAGGTGGAACACTGTCTCATATAAAGACTATTAGGGTGGAACACTGTCTCATATAAAGACTATTAGGGTGGAACACTGTCTCATATAAAGACTATTAGGGTGGAACACTGTTTAATATAAAGACTATTAGGGTGGAACACTGTCTCATATAAAGACTATTAGGGTGGAACACTGTCTCATATAAAGACTATTAGGGTGGAACACTGTTTAATATAAAGACTATTAGGGTGGAACACTGTCTCATATAAAGACTATTAGGGTGGAACACTGTCTCATATAAAGACTCTTAGGGTGGAACACTGTCTCATATAAAGACTATTAGGGTGGAACACTGTCTCATATAACGACTATTAGGGTGGAACACTGTCTCATATAAAGACTATTAGGGTGGAACACTGTCTCATATAAAGACTATTAGGGTGGAACACTGTCTCATATAACGACTATTAGGTGGAACTCTGTCTCATATAAAGACTATTAGGGTGGAACACTGTCTCATATAAAGACTCTTAGGGTGGAACACTGTCTCATATAAAGACTCTTAAGGTGGAACACTGTCTCATATAAAGACTCTTAGGGTGGAACACTGTCGCATATAAAGACTATTAGGGTGGAACACTGTCTCATATAAAGACTATTAGGGTGGAACACTGTCTCATATAAAGACTCTTAGGGTGGAACACTGTCTCATATAACGACTCTTAAGGTGGAACACTGTCTCATATAAAGACTATTAGGTGGAACACTGTCTCATATAAAGACTATTAGGGTGGAACACTGTCTCATATAAAGACTATTAGGGTGGAACACTGTCTCATATAACGACTCTTAAGGTGGAACACTGTCTCATATAAAGACTATTAGGGTGGAACACTGTCTCATATGAAGACTATTAGGGTGGAACACTGTCTCATATGAAGACTATTAGGGTGGAACACTGTCTCATATAAAGACTATTAAGGTGGAACACTGTCTCATATGAAGACTATTAGGGTGGAACACTGTCTCATATAAAGACTATTAGGGTGGAACACTGTCTCATATAAAGACTATTAGGGTGGAACACTGTCTCATATAAAGACTATTAGGGTGGAACACTGTCTCATATGAAGACTATTAGGGTGGAACACTGTTTCATATAAAGACTCTTAAGGTGGAACACTGTCTCATATAACGACTCTTAAGGTGGAACACTGTTTAATATAAAGACTCTTAAGGTGGAACACTGTCTCATATAACGACTCTTAAGGTGGAACACTGTTTAATATAACGACTCTTAAGGTGGAACACTGTTTAATATAACGACTCTTAAGGTGGAACACTGTTTAATATAAAGACTCTTAAGGTGGAACACTGTCTCATATAACGACTCTTAAGGTGGAACACTGTTTAATATAAAGACTCTTAAGGTGGAACACTGTCTCATATAACGACTCTTAAGGTGGAACACTGTTTAATATAAAGACTCTTAAGGTGGAACACTGTCTCATATAACGACTCTTAAGGTGGAACACTGTTTAATATAAAGACTCTTAAGGTGGAACACTGTCTCATATAACGACTCTTAAGGTGGAACACTGTTTAATATAAAGACTATTAGGGTGGAACACTGTCTCATATAACGACTCTTAAGGTGGAACACTGTTTAATATAAAGACTATTAGGGTGGAACACTGTTTAATATAAAGACTCTTAAGGTGGAACACTGTCTCATATAACGACTCTTAAGGTGGAACACTGTCTCATATAAAGACTCTTAAGGTGGAACACTGTCTCATATAAAGACTATTAGGGTGGAACACTGTCTCATATAAAGACTATTAGGGTGGAACACTGTCTCATATAAAGACTATTAGGGTGGAACACTGTCTCATATAACGACTCTTAAGGTGGAACACTGTTTAATATAAAGACTATTAGGGTGGAACACTGTCTCATATAACGACTCTTAAGGTGGAACACTGTCTCATATAAAGACTCTTAAGGTGGAACACTGTCTCATATAACGACTCTTAAGGTGGAACACTGTTTAATATAAAGACTATTAGGGTGGAACACTGTCTCATATAACGACTCTTAAGGTGGAACACTGTCTCATATAAAGACTCTTAAGGTGGAACACTGTCTCATATAAAGACTATTAGGGTGGAACACTGTCTCATATAACGACTCTTAAGGTGGAACACTGTTTAATATAAAGACTCTTAAGGTGGAACACTGTCTCATATAAAGACTATTAGGGTGGAACACTGTCTCATATAAAGACTATTAGGGTGGAACACTGTCTCATATAAAGACTATTAGGGTGGAACACTGTCTCATATAAAGACTATTAGGGTGGAACACTGTCTCATATAACGACTCTTAAGGTGGAACACTGTCTCATATAAAGACTCTTAAGGTGGAACACTGTCTCATATAAAGACGCTTAAGGTGGAACACTGTCTCATATAAAGACGCTTAAGGTGGAACACTGTCTCATATAAAGACTCTTAAGGTGGAACACTGTCTCATATAAAGACGCTTAAGGTGGAACACTGTCTCATATAACGACTCTTAAGGTGGAACACTGTTTAATATAAAGACTCTTAAGGTGGAACACTGTCTCATATAACGACTCTTAAGGTGGAACACTGTCTCATATAACGACTCTTAAGGTGGAACACTGTTTAATATAAAGACTCTTAAGGTGGAACACTGTCTCATATAACGACTCTTAAGGTGGAACACTGTTTAATATAAAGACTCTTAAGGTGGAACACTGTCTCATATAAAGACTATTAGGGTGGAACACTGTCTCATATAAAGACTATTAAGGTGGAACACTGTCTCATATAAAGACTATTAGGGTGGAACACTGTCTCATATAAAGACTATTAGGGTGGAACACTGTCTCATATAAAGACTATTAGGTGGAACACTGTCTCATATAAAGACTATTAGGTGGAACACTGTCTCATATAAAGACTATTAGGTGGAACACTGTCTCATATGAAGACTATTAGGGTGGAACACTGTCTCATATGAAGACTCTTAAGTCCAATGCACACAGCGGGTGAGGTTTCAGCCTCAGTTTTACTTGTTTATAAAAATGATTTAAAATGTTTATTAGCAACGCCGAGCTTTCAAACCCCGCCGCATCTGTGTGTGAAACCCTAATGGAACGCTGGGTACCTTTGACATTTATATCCGATATATTTTGGACCCACCGCTAGCTTTTAAGCAGTGCTTGATGGTGCACATTAACCTGGCTACTACGAGGAATAAGTGACTGCGTATTCCAGCCCCTGGCTTGCATTGCAGTCATGAAAGGGTCTACAAGCTTGCCTGATAACGTTAGTCAGGCTGCTCAGTGCTTACCTGGTCAATAATGTGGTCCTCCTCTTGCCAGATAGATTTGTTAAATCATAATATCCACAGTGGTGTGCTCTGCTGGTCCTCAGTAAATGTCCCGCCGGCGAAAATAAGTTGCTATTAAAGTTCTAAATGTTAGATACACTAATAGAGGATTCGAACGTGCCCGCTCTGTTAATAACATTTTCAATCAATCCCGCGAGGGGATGACGTTCAGACGTGTTCTGACCTGCCCCGCCTCCAGGGGGGAAAATATGCTGAGTGCAAAGGGGAGGCCACACTCAGGATTCTTCTCACAGCCCCGTTTTAAACTTTTAGGGTGTGGCAATCAGCTCGAATCTGATTGGCTAGGATCGGATTTGGACTCTAGATACATGAATCACATGCTGGAAGCCTGGAGAAAGAGACCTACCCCCTGCCTCCTCTCCTCTGAGTCTGACAGTGTGTTAGAGGGAGTGAGAAGGAGAAGAGGGAGACATTAGGGAGATATGGGAGGACGGACCGGACGTTAGGAATTAAACCACTATATGAATAAAACCTCTCCTCATTCTTCCTGACATTACTGCATGCCTGATCGCTACGATACATTCACTACGTGACTAAGACGGGGAGGACGTGACCCTCTTTGCGCCGCCCCTGTGCCTCAAATAGATCCGCTATCAACTCTATCTTTAATCTTTCAAAATGTTCAGTTGCTATCGCTATTAGCTCTATCTTTAATTTTTCAAAATGTACAGTTGCTATTGCATGCACTCATCTGTGTTCCACTACACACATGAGTGCATGCTTACCAACTGTCCTTCTGCAACACTACTATCACCAACATCTAAGAAGGGAGATCCCCCCTTGAATGGCCCTTCTAAGGTTTCTCTCCTCCACACTGCCTGTGGAGCTTTTTTCCCTATTGTTAGGTTTTAGTGAGTTTTTCCTTACCTTCGCGTGGGGTATGTCTGGGAGTGCTTGCATTCTTTCATTTATTTGCATTCATCTAAAAATGTTTGGACCCTATGGTGTTCTTGTTCTGTTCTTGACTTTTTGTTATGTTTTCTTCTTGACTTGTTTAAAGAAGACCTGTACGGCCCATGGGGACATTAACGTGTGTTGTCGGGCCTTACAAATAAATTTGATTTGATTTGATTTTACCTATTGGACAGTATTATGCAGCTGCCGAGAGAGAATGTTTTTTCACGGAAGACGCAAACTGTTCTGTTCTCAACCATCATTTTCTTTGGACAATAAACCTTACAAACTACATCAGCTGCAGCCTGACTTGTTACCCGAGTATAAAAACACTAGTTTTTGTCAATTTATTAATTAATGACAAACGGCCACTATAGCTTCTCCAACTAACGTTATTTATTTAAATTGTTCCTCTTAATAATAATTAACATAAGTAGCATGGTAATAATACGTAGGTTATTGATCAATGCATGTATTGATGAATTAATTTATATTACAAATGATACACCAGTAGAAGTCATGTTATTTGCTCATTGTCCTCCTTGCTGCGTCGCCTGCCGTCGCCTCAAAAAATAGGATTGAGGCGATATTTAGCCCGGCGACAGAAGTTGCTGCGCGATCGTCACTCGAAAGTCTCCTGCCGTGTGGGTTGTCTCATTCATAACAATGGAAGCGATACAATTCTGTCGGTCGCCTCGCTAAAAGATTCGGTCGCCTGGCAAAAATCACCCGCCGTGTGCGTTGGACTTTAGGGTGGAACACTGTCTCATATAAAGACTATTAGGTGGAACACTGTCTCATATAAAGACTATTAGGGTGGAACACTGTCTCATATAAAGACTATTAGGGTGGAACACTGTCTCATATAAAGACTATTAGGGTGGAACACTGTTTAATATAAAGACTATTAGGGTGGAACACTGTCTCATATAAAGACTATTAGGGTGGAACACTGTCTCATATAAAGACTATTAGGGTGGAACACTGTTTAATATAAAGACTATTAGGGTGGAACACTGTCTCATATAAAGACTATTAGGGTGGAACACTGTCTCATATAAAGACTCTTAGGGTGGAACACTGTCTCATATAAAGACTATTAGGGTGGAACACTGTCTCATATAACGACTATTAGGGTGGAACACTGTCTCATATAAAGACTATTAGGGTGGAACACTGTCTCATATAAAGACTATTAGGGTGGAACACTGTCTCATATAACGACTATTAGGTGGAACTCTGTCTCATATAAAGACTATTAGGGTGGAACACTGTCTCATATAAAGACTCTTAGGGTGGAACACTGTCTCATATAAAGACTCTTAAGGTGGAACACTGTCTCATATAAAGACTCTTAGGGTGGAACACTGTCGCATATAAAGACTATTAGGGTGGAACACTGTCTCATATAAAGACTATTAGGGTGGAACACTGTCTCATATAAAGACTCTTAGGGTGGAACACTGTCTCATATAACGACTCTTAAGGTGGAACACTGTCTCATATAAAGACTATTAGGTGGAACACTGTCTCATATAAAGACTATTAGGGTGGAACACTGTCTCATATAAAGACTATTAGGGTGGAACACTGTCTCATATAACGACTCTTAAGGTGGAACACTGTCTCATATAAAGACTATTAGGGTGGAACACTGTCTCATATGAAGACTATTAGGGTGGAACACTGTCTCATATGAAGACTATTAGGGTGGAACACTGTCTCATATAAAGACTATTAAGGTGGAACACTGTCTCATATGAAGACTATTAGGGTGGAACACTGTCTCATATAAAGACTATTAGGGTGGAACACTGTCTCATATAAAGACTATTAGGGTGGAACACTGTCTCATATAAAGACTATTAGGGTGGAACACTGTCTCATATGAAGACTATTAGGGTGGAACACTGTTTCATATAAAGACTCTTAAGGTGGAACACTGTCTCATATAACGACTCTTAAGGTGGAACACTGTTTAATATAAAGACTCTTAAGGTGGAACACTGTCTCATATAACGACTCTTAAGGTGGAACACTGTTTAATATAACGACTCTTAAGGTGGAACACTGTTTAATATAACGACTCTTAAGGTGGAACACTGTTTAATATAAAGACTCTTAAGGTGGAACACTGTCTCATATAACGACTCTTAAGGTGGAACACTGTTTAATATAAAGACTCTTAAGGTGGAACACTGTCTCATATAACGACTCTTAAGGTGGAACACTGTTTAATATAAAGACTCTTAAGGTGGAACACTGTCTCATATAACGACTCTTAAGGTGGAACACTGTTTAATATAAAGACTCTTAAGGTGGAACACTGTCTCATATAACGACTCTTAAGGTGGAACACTGTTTAATATAAAGACTATTAGGGTGGAACACTGTCTCATATAACGACTCTTAAGGTGGAACACTGTTTAATATAAAGACTATTAGGGTGGAACACTGTTTAATATAAAGACTCTTAAGGTGGAACACTGTCTCATATAACGACTCTTAAGGTGGAACACTGTCTCATATAAAGACTCTTAAGGTGGAACACTGTCTCATATAAAGACTATTAGGGTGGAACACTGTCTCATATAAAGACTATTAGGGTGGAACACTGTCTCATATAAAGACTATTAGGGTGGAACACTGTCTCATATAACGACTCTTAAGGTGGAACACTGTTTAATATAAAGACTATTAGGGTGGAACACTGTCTCATATAACGACTCTTAAGGTGGAACACTGTCTCATATAAAGACTCTTAAGGTGGAACACTGTCTCATATAACGACTCTTAAGGTGGAACACTGTTTAATATAAAGACTATTAGGGTGGAACACTGTCTCATATAACGACTCTTAAGGTGGAACACTGTCTCATATAAAGACTCTTAAGGTGGAACACTGTCTCATATAAAGACTATTAGGGTGGAACACTGTCTCATATAACGACTCTTAAGGTGGAACACTGTTTAATATAAAGACTCTTAAGGTGGAACACTGTCTCATATAAAGACTATTAGGGTGGAACACTGTCTCATATAAAGACTATTAGGGTGGAACACTGTCTCATATAAAGACTATTAGGGTGGAACACTGTCTCATATAAAGACTATTAGGGTGGAACACTGTCTCATATAACGACTCTTAAGGTGGAACACTGTCTCATATAAAGACTCTTAAGGTGGAACACTGTCTCATATAAAGACGCTTAAGGTGGAACACTGTCTCATATAAAGACGCTTAAGGTGGAACACTGTCTCATATAAAGACTCTTAAGGTGGAACACTGTCTCATATAAAGACGCTTAAGGTGGAACACTGTCTCATATAACGACTCTTAAGGTGGAACACTGTTTAATATAAAGACTCTTAAGGTGGAACACTGTCTCATATAACGACTCTTAAGGTGGAACACTGTCTCATATAACGACTCTTAAGGTGGAACACTGTTTAATATAAAGACTCTTAAGGTGGAACACTGTCTCATATAACGACTCTTAAGGTGGAACACTGTTTAATATAAAGACTCTTAAGGTGGAACACTGTCTCATATAAAGACTATTAGGGTGGAACACTGTCTCATATAAAGACTCTTAAGGTGGAACACTGTCTCATATTAAGACTATTAGGGTGGAACACTGTCTCATATAACGACTCTTAAGGTGGAACACTGTCTCATATAAAGACTCTTAAGGTGGAACACTGTCTCATATTAAGACTATTAGGGTGGAACACTGTCTCATATAACGACTCTTAAGGTGGAACACTGTCTCATATAAAGACTATTAAGGTGGAACACTGTCTCATATAAAGACTCTTAAGGTGGAACACTGTCTCATATTAAGACTATTAGGGTGGAACACTGTTTCATATAAAGACTATTAAGGTGGAACACTGTCTCATATAAAGACTCTTAAGGTGGAACACTGTCTCATATAACGACTATTAAGGTGGAACACTGTCTCATATAACGACTCTTAAGGTGGAACACTGTCTCATATAAAGACTCTTAAGGTGGAACACTGTCTCATATAACGACTATTAAGGTGGAACACTGTCTCATATAACGACTCTTAAGGTGGAACACTGTCTCATATAAAGACTATTAGGGTGGAACACTGTCTCATATAACGACTCTTAAGGTGGAACACTGTTTAATATAAAGACTCTTAAGGTGGAACACTGTCTCATATAAAGACTCTTAAGGTGGAACACTGTCTCATATAACGACTCTTAAGGTGGAACACTGTTTAATATAAAGACTCTTAAGGTGGAACACTGTCTCATATAAAGACTCTTAAGGTGGAACACTGTTTAATATAAAGACTCTTAAGGTGGAACACTGTCTCATATAAAGACTCTTAAGGTGGAACACTGTCTCATATAAAGACGCTTAAGGTGGAACACTGTTTAATATAAAGACTCTTAAGGTGGAACACTGTCTCATATAAAGACTCTTAAGGTGGAACACTGTCTCATATAAAGACTCTTAAGGTGGAACACTGTTTAATATAAAGATTCTTAAGGTGGAACACTGTTTAATATAAAGACTCTTAAGGTGGAACACTGTCTCATATAAAGACTCTTAAGGTGGAACACTGTCTCATATAAAGACTATTAGGGTGGAACACTGTCTCATATAAAGACTCTTAAGGTGGAACACTGTCTCATATAAAGACTATTAGGGTGGAACACTGTCTCATATAAAGACTATTAGGGTGGAACACTGTCTCATATAAAGACTCTTAAGGTGGAACACTGTCTCATATAACGACTCTTAAGGTGGAACACTGTTTAATATAAAGACTCTTAAGGTGGAACACTGTCTCATATAAAGACTCTTAAGGTGGAACACTGTCTCATATAAAGACTCTTAAGGTGGAACACTGTCTCATATAACGACTCTTAAGGTGGAACACTGTTTAATATAAAGACTCTTAAGGTGGAACACTGTCTCATATAAAGACTATTAGGGTGGAACACTGTCTCATATAAAGACTCTTAAGGTGGAACACTGTCTCATATTAAGACTATTAGGGTGGAACACTGTCTCATATAACGACTCTTAAGGTGGAACACTGTTTAATATAAAGACTCTTAAGGTGGAACACTGTCTCATATAACGACTCTTAAGGTGGAACACTGTTTAATATAAAGACTCTTAAGGTGGAACACTGTCTCATATAAAGACTCTTAAGGTGGAACACTGTTTAATATAAAGACTCTTAAGGTGGAACACTGTCTCATATAAAGACTCTTAAGGTGGAACACTGTTTAATATAAAGACTCTTAAGGTGGAACACTGTCTCATATAAAGACTCTTAAGGTGGAACACTGTTTAATATAAAGACTCTTAAGGTGGAACACTGTCTCATATAAAGACTATTAGGGTGGAACACTGTCTCATATAAAGACTATTAGGGTGGAACACTGTCTCATATAAAGACTCTTAAGGTGGAACACTGTCTCATATAAAGACTCTTAAGGTGGAACACTGTCTCATATAAAGACTATTAGGGTGGAACACTGTCTCATATAAAGACTCTTAAGGTGGAACACTGTCTCATATAAAGACTCTTAAGGTGGAACACTGTTTAATATAAAGATTCTTAAGGTGGAACACTGTTTAATATAAAGACTCTTAAGGTGGAACACTGTCTCATATAAAGACTCTTAAGGTGGAACACTGTCTCATATAAAGACTATTAGGGTGGAACACTGTCTCATATAAAGACTCTTAAGGTGGAACACTGTCTCATATAAAGACTCTTAAGGTGGAACACTGTCTCATATAAAGACTCTTAAGGTGGAACACTGTTTAATATAAAGACTCTTAAGGTGGAACACTGTCTCATATAAAGACTCTTAAGGTGGAACACTGTCTCATATAAAGACTATTAGGTGGAACACTGTTTAATATAAAGACTATTAAGGTGGAACACTGTCTCATATAAAGACTCTTAAGGTGGAACACTGTCTCATATAAAGACTCTTAAGGTGGAACACTGTCCCATATAAAAACTATTAGGTGGAACACTGTTTAATATAAAGACTATTAAGGTGGAACACTGTCTCATATAAAGACTCTTAAGGTGGAACACTGTCTCATATAAAGACTCTTAAGGTGGAACACTGTTTAATATAAAGACACTTAACACTTTGAGTGCCACGCATATCGCTTATCTCTACCGCTAGAATAACGCTTTATAGTAGTTTCCGCGGTCGTTTCACCATGTTTGCGAAGCTGAGTGTGTGTTCTGTATTATAGCTGTGGAGACATGGTGTGGCTCATTTTGACAAACATTACTTGTAGTGCAACATGGGAATAATAGTGTGTAGTTTATAACGCGCTAAACATCGCGCATTTCCAAGAAAACGTTTTTTTTTATAGATTGCAAGATAAAACACATGCAATAAGCCCAAACCGTTCTGGTTGATCCCCTGAAACCCCAAATACTGCCAAATCAAACGTATATGACATGTATATATGTACCTTAACAAAATCATCAGTTTAACTCAAAACTGTGATCGTGTTTGCGGAGCATGGTTTTCGTCCGGTGAGACACAAAACTGTGATCGTTAGAAAAACACGTTTCAGATTCGGTAAAATAGACATAGAATGTACCATACCTTAGCCAGAAGGTACTCCAAGAAGAATAATTCCAAGTGATCGCATGGCCATCACGATTACCAGTGTATATGTCTATACATGTTTCGATGGTCAAATACGCTTAGGCGACGGAATTTCAAGACGATCAATGTGAATTTCTGTTCCAGCAGGAGGAGGGGCCACTACCAAGAAGGAAAAAAAAGTGAGGCTGTGTATCAACGCCCAAGCCATTGCAGTTCAGACACGGACGATACTGCCACCTGGTGATAGTCAATCGGCATTGCAGTTCTAGTGTATGGGAGTGTGCCAAAATGATGCAGATCGCTCCGGGCAAGTCTGTAGAGCGGAGTAAATATAGATAAAACGATCCAAAAAAGTTATATCTCGTTTTTTGGCACTCAACGCTTGTCGAGCAAACACGTAATTTTCCATTTTTGGCACAGAATGTGTTAACACATCAAGTGCCGTTCAGCAGGGGGGCGCTGTGGGCCGTGAGTGCCAGCGCTCTGTTCAATGGGGATAAATGCCGGTTTTTGCAGTGCTAAACCTATATTAAATATTATAGCTATGGATCTAATAACAGGGTCGATTGGCAGTGAGTTTCTTCCGGTCGACATGCAAAAAACAGATACTTTTTTCATCCATACATTTCCGTTTTATACCGTGGTGAATATGAGTATAGTGAACTCCGGCAAACAGCCCTTTAGTGCATTTCATTATAAATCTTGCCATTTCTCGCCTGGATTAAGAATCATTCTGAAATCAACGCTAGATTATCGGTATTATGTTTCATCATGCATGCACGAAAGGGTGGGGGGAGATCGTTTTTCTATGCTTCTATGATCCAACGGCATACACTACACAGTACATACACAGACACACGCTGCGATCGCGGGAAAAAAATATCGGATCAACGCAAGATTGGTAACATATAGTCCTTACCTTGTCTCTGATGTACTGCAAAAAAAAGAATCCAATTATCTGATCGCCGTTCCAAATATCCCAGGCGATCCTGTGTCTGACGTTATCCAGCATTGGACATGAACGGGCGGGCGGGGACAGTTGTCGATGCCATCCCTATAAGCGCTTAATTGTTTTGCCGGAGTGTTTAGAACCCGCCCCCGCGCCACGGCTCGGCCGAGAAAACAAACCACATCGTTTCAAATGGAGTGCAATAGCGGCCGCAAGGCGTTAGGCGTCGGTATCAGACCGTTGCGGTCTCAGACAGAGTGCCACTCAGTCCTACAGCACAGCAGGATGAATTATGAATGGAAATAGCGAATAAAAGAAATAACGACACAGAAACGTCGATCTACGTTTCCGGCACTCAACCGCTGGGCCACATACAGTGAACGTAGATCTACGTTTTTGCCAATCAAAGGGTTAAGGTGGAACACGGTCTGTTATGGAGACTTACGGTGGAAGACTGTCTGATGTAAAGACTCTTAAGGTGGAACAGTTTCATATAAAGACTCTGGAACAATGCCTGATATAGACTCTTAAGGTGGAACATTGTTTATTAAAAAGACTATTACAGTGGACTCATGTTTGATATAAAGACCAGAACAACCCAGAACTGTTTTGTCATGAGTTAGTCTTTATTCACCTGTAGGATGACCAAGAGAAGACCCACACATCCAGACCACAACAGGCTAGTCCAGACATTTATTTGCAATAATATATCTCCCTTTTTAGTCTGTAAATGTCTATCAGCAATTAATTTAGTCCAAACAGCATCCATCTGTGCTATTAAATAAATATATATTATAATATATATAATATATAGATATACATCTGTGGAGGGTTTATTATGGATGTGAGAGAGGGGGAGGGGGGGGGGGGGGGGGGGGGGGTGTCATGCCAGAATCATCCGGAACTCTCCCTCCTCCGTCGTCCACCAGCCGAACTGGCGCGGAGCTACAGCGCCAGTGCGGTCCGGTCCCGGGACCCCGGTTCACACAGCGAACCGTCTCTCGTCATCCTAGCAGCACCTTGAGAGTTAGCAGCAGCTACCGTGTCGTCTCCGCCTCGAACCCCAGCATGGAGGTCCTTCCTGTCCCCCTCTGCACGGGGGTCCTTGCTGTCCCCCTCTGCGCGGGGGACCTTCCTGTCCCCCTCTGCACGGGGGTCCTTCCTGTCCCCCTCTGCACGGGGTCCTTCCTGTCCCCCTCTGCGCGGGGGTCCTTCCTGTCCCCCTCTGCGCGGGGGTCCTTCCTGTCCCCCTCTGCACGGGGGTCCTTCCTGTCCCCCTCTGCACGGGGTCCTTCCTGTCCCCCTCTGCGCGGGGGTCCTTCCTGTCCCCCTCCGTGCGGGGTCCTTCCTGTCCCCCTCTGCACGGGGTCCTTCCTGTCCCCCTCCGTGCGGGGTCCTTCCTGTCCCCCTCTGCGCGGGGGTCCTTCCTGTCCCCCTCCGTGTGGGGTGCGTGTCTCCGTTTGTCATGGTAACGAGTGTGTGTGTGTGTCTTGTCTTCTATAAGCTGTTGATATGTCTTATGGTTACTGTACATATTTCCCATACGTTTACCGCGGGTGTATTTCTTGGTGAACGTCGCGCTTCCTCGTGAGCTCCCGTCGTCACAATGTTAATAATCCGCACGATGTTGATTTGAAGTGTCAAGTGTTCCGTTATTAATAATCCCTTGAGGAAAAGGGGATCCGCCCCCACCAGGAGAGAAAGTGCCCACCACCGCCCATCGCCCCCCAACCGCCCGCCCGGTCCTACATGATACCACAGGACGACAGCGGGTTGGCGATCTGGCAGGTGCAGGCTGACTGGCAGTACTGGCGGACAGTCTGGTAGCAGCTGCGGTCGGCCTCCACGCCCCACTGCACGGGCCCGTGAGGGTCGGCGGGCAGCCGGCTCAGGATGTTGGTGTTGATGGCCAGCGCCGCCAGCCCGTAGTCGGTGAACAGCACCGTCTCCCGCCGGCAGGTGGGGCAGGAGATGAACTTGTACTTGGGACACGACTCGTACAGGATCTGCAGGCACTCCTCGCACACGGAGTGGAGGCAGGAGAGGATGCGCGGACGCTTGCCCGCGAAGTTGTACGCGTGGCCGCAGGTGGGGCAGTCCAGGGGCTCGCAGGAGGGCATGACGGGCCCCGAGGAGGAGGTGGAGGAGGAGCTGGAGGAGGTGGAGGAGGAGCGCAGGACGTACTGGTTGACGATGACGTCCTCCATCTTGTAGTGGAACTGGTGGTAGCAGATGTCCGAGGCGCTGGCCTTGCGCTGGGCCAGGAAGCCTGGCTCCCGGCGGGTCACGGGCGCGGGTGGTGGTGCCATGGGCCTGGGTGTGGCCACCATGACGGGCCTGGGCGTGGACACCATGATGGGCCTGGGTGTGGCCACCATAATGGGCCTGGGTGTGGCCACCATGATGGGCCTGGGTGTGGCCACCATGTCCAACGCCAGGTCACTGCAGGCCTGGTTGACGATAATCTCCCCCTCGCCCCCACCGTCCCACGCCACCCTGGGGGGTGGGGCATAGCGGGGCTGGGTCACGGGCACCGGGCACTCCCTGGGGAACTTCTCAGATTGGATGATCTTGACGGTATCCATGGGGATGGTGATGGTCTGTCGTCTGAGGCAGGACATTCGCTTGTTTTTGTAGGGGGCGCAGTCTGTCAGAGAGGGGCGGGGGCTACAGTCGGTCACACCTGCCTGGCTGTGGGCAGGAAGGGGGCGTGGACAGGATCTGCTCTGACGCTCTGAAAGTCAGCCATTGGACGGGACGTGTGGACGGACGCAGGTGTCCATGTTGTCATCCGAGTCACTGCTCCTCCGTCGCTGATTCTGCTGATTCTGTCTGATTCTGTCTAATTCTGTCTGATTCTGTCTGATTCTGTCAGATTCTGTCAGATTCTGTCTGATTCTGTCTGATTCTGTCAGATTCTGTCAGATTCTGTCTGATTCTGTCTGATTCTGTCTGATTCTGTCTGATTCTGTCAGATTCTGTCTGATTCTGTCTGATTCTGTCTGATTCTGTCTGATTCTGTCTGATTCTGTCAGATTCTGTCTGATTCTGTCAGATTCTGTCTGATTCTGTCAGATTCTGTCTGATTCTGTCAGATTCTGTCTGATTCTGTCTGATTCTGTCTGATTCTGTCTGATTCTCTGATTCTGTCTGAGTCTCTGATTCTCTCTGAGTCTCTGAATCTGTCGCTGATTCTGTCTGAGTCTCTGATTTTGTCTCTGATTCTGTCTGAGTCTCTGATCTGTCGCTGATTCTCTGTCTCCTCACAGGAGCAGGGGGCTAACAATCACCCCTATTATTAGAGTCTTCACTGTGAAAACAATGATCAGCCTGCTAGCTCCTGTTTTCACAGCCGGTATCGGTGACAATATTCGGACAGCGTCAGCAGCAGCCTTCACAACCCGTCTACTGATGAAGCACACAGGGAGGATTAGCCTCGACTCTCCCTGCACAGCTTTGTACAGTTTTCTGTCGCTTGTGCTGAGACAGCGGTGTTCCAGCACTGCCTCATATGTTACAGAAGAACACAAACTATATATTTAGATATGTATATTTGTACACAACAACAGAGTTCTAGCACCTGTGTCCTTCTGACTTAACGCAAACGCCGGTGAATATTAACCTCCCAGAGTCCACAGAGGGGTAGTTCAGAGGGTCAGAGGGGTAGTTCAGAGGGGTAGTTCAGAGGGGTAGTTCAGAGGGTCAGAGGGGTAGTTCAGAGGGGTAGTTCAGAGGGGTAGTTCAGAGGGTCAGAGGGGTAGTTCAGAGGGTCAGAGGGGTAGTTCAGAGGGTCAGAGGGGTAGTTCAGAGGGTCAGAGGGGTAGTTCAGAGGGTCAGAGGGGTAGTTCAGAGGGTCAGAGGGGTAGTTCAGAGGGTCAGAGGGGTAGTTCAGAGGGGTAGTTCAGATGGTCAGAGGGTCAGAGGGGTAGTTCAGAGGGTCAGAGGGGTAGTTCAGACGGTCAGAGGGGTAGTTCAGATGGTCAGAGGGGTAGTTCAGAGGGTCAGAGGGGTAGTTCAGAGGGTCAGAGGGGTAGTTCAGAGGGTCAGAGGGGTAGTTCAGAGGGTCAGAGGGGTAGTTCAGAGGGTCAGAGGGGTAGTTCAGAGGGTCAGAGGGGTAGTTCAGAGGGTCAGAGGGGTAGTTCAGAGGGTCAGAGGGGTAGTTCAGAGGGTCAGAGGGGTAGTTCAGAGGGTCAGAGGGGTAGTTCACGGCTGGTGCTTTCTCACACTGGAGGGGCAGGAAGCGTCTGGGTCATTGATGAAACCACAACTTCCTTCCTGTGTTCTAATCGGGCCCTGAGCAACCTGCAGTTTCCTTCCCCTCTCTCTCTCTCTCTCTCTCTCTCTCTCTCTCTCTCTCTCTCTCTCTCTCTCTCTCTCTCTCTCTCTCTCTCTCTCTCTCTCTCTCTCTCTCTCTCTCTCTCTCTGCTCCTGGTCCGATATGGTTAGGTGACCTCCACCCTCTCCTCACTCCTCCAGGCTTATTATAAGAAGGAGGTCCTTTTTTTGGGGGGAGTTGTTCTTTTCTGGGAGCGTTGCCGTGGTGATGGGCGGCCTCTCCCTGGATTCCTTCAAGGCGGGAGTGAAGGGTGCTCGACTCCCGGATCCCCTCCTCCCACACCGGCGCTCGAGCCGGAGGGCTGATGACAGTGTGACGGACAGCGGCTCTGTCCTCGGGTCCTACTGCTGTCTCTGGTGTGTCTCTGGTCCAGTTACCTGGGGGACAGAGAGAGAGAGGGTCTGCGTCAGCATGTGCCTGCTTCCTTTTCACAGTGACGGATACAGTTACAGCTGTTGTAATCTTGTTTTCATGTCATTTGGACCGGATTCTGCACTGATGCAGAAATAGTGGGATGTTCGATATTGGCTTTTTTTTTTTACCGATATCCGATATACCAATATTGTCCAACTCTTAATTTCCGATACCGATATACGCAGGGTCCCCCTTGCCGGGGTAAATAGAGGTTAAATAAATTTACATAAATTATACATTTATTATTTGAAAACCGATACTGATCCAATATTACATTTTAATGCCAATAATATCGGACATCCCTAAGAAATACTTTAGATGTTGATGAGATCATTGTCCCACATTGGTCTGTCTGTTTGCATGTTCAGTATATGGTTCATTAAAGGTAGACTACGTAATGCCATCAAACAGCGACCGCTAGGGGGATGACGTTATACTTGTCCAGTGGTGTCGCACACACAATCTGCTCATTTCACATTCTAATCCCACATAATACATTGTACCACACGGCTTAAAAAACCCTTTCACAGCGCAGCCGAGTTTAAGGGGCCCACATCATTGTACTGTTGTGTTATTGATGTTATTGTATATGTTGTGTTGTATGTCTATAAGTGTTCAATAAAGATTTAAGTAAAAAAAAAAAAAAAAAACTTTCACTACCACAATGTAGTGAAAGTTAGGTAGTGAAAGGTTAACCTTCTGTAGTGTGGTAGTGAAAGGTTAACCTTCTGTAGTGTGGTAGTGCAAGGTTAACCTTCTGTAGTGTGGTAGTGAAAGGTTAACCTTCTGTAGTGTGGTAGTGAAAGGTTAACCTTCTGTAGTGTGGTAGTGAAAGGTTAACCTTCTGTAATGTGGTA
This sequence comes from Notolepis coatsorum, assembly GCF_963971535.1. Lineage (NCBI taxonomy): Eukaryota > Metazoa > Chordata > Actinopteri > Aulopiformes > Paralepididae > Notolepis > Notolepis coatsorum. The sequence continues at coordinate 519,776 of NC_140172.1, forward strand.
ATGAAAGTGTTAACATTCTGTAGGGTGGTAGTGAAAGGTTAACCTTCTGTAGGGTGGTAGTGAAAGGTTAACCTTCTGTAGTGTGGTAGTGAAAGGGTTAACCTTCTGTAGTGTGGTAGTGAAAGGTTAACCTTCTGTAGTGTGGTAGTGAAAGGTTAACCTTCTGTAGTGTGGTAGTGAAAGGTTAACCTTCTGTAATGTGGTAATGAAAGTGTTAACATTCTGTTGGGTGGTAGTGAAAGGGTTAACCTTCTGTAGTGTGGTAGTGAAAGGGTTAACCTTATGTAGTGTGGTAGTGAAAGGTTAAGCTTATGTAGCGTGGCAGTGAAAGGGTTAACCTTCTGTAACGTGGTAGTGAAAGGGTTAACCTTCTGTAGTGTGATAGTGAAAGGGTTAGCCTTCTGTAGTGTGGTAGTGAAATGGTTAACCTTCTGTAGTGTGATAGTGACCGGGTTAACCCTTTGTAATGTGGTAGTGAACGTGTTAACCTTCTGTAGTGTGATAGTGAAAGCATTAAGCCTTTGTAGTGTGGTAGTGAAAGGTTAACCTTCTGTAGTGTGGTAGTGAAAGGGTTGACCTTCTGTAGCGTGGTAGTGAAATGGTTAACCTTCTGTTGTGTGGTAGTGAAAGGTTAACCTTCTGTAGTGTGGTAGTGAAAGGGTTAAGCCTTTGTAGTGTGGTAGTGAAAGGGTTAACCTTCTGTAGTGTGGTAGTGAAAGGTTAACCTTCTGTAGTGTGGTAATGAAAGGGTTGACCTTCTGTAGTTGGCAGTGAACGGGTTAACCTTCTGTAGTGTGATAGTGACCGGGTCAACCCTTTGTAGGGTGTTAGTGAAAGGGTTAACCCTTTGTAGTGTGGTAGTGAAAGGGTTAATGATGTGTCAAAATTTGTTTATAAGCTGATTAAACTCAGTCTCAAGTCTGCTCTAAAACACCCCTCCCCCCTCTCTCTCTCGACAGCATTGACTGCCAGTCTGGCATCAACACAGGGCTCACTCCTCCAGACCCACTGGCTCACCACACTGTCAGGGGTGTAAAGGACTTGAGTAATTGTACTTTGTTACAATACTTAACCCTTTCACTGCCACACGACAGCCGGTTAACCCTTTCACTGTGACAATACAGCATGGACCGCGGAACGCATTTGGAATAGGTAGGGCCAACTTTTGGGTTGTAAAAAAAAATATATATATATATATATATATATATATATATATTATTATTATAATTCTTTTTTTATAATTTTGTTTTTGCTCTGCGCAGTTTTGGCGCCCTCCTCTATAATTCTAACATAAGGGAAAATGAGCTAAAAAACTGTGATGCACCGAGTGAATCCACAGTCACTTGCTCCTCAATAGCAAACCAACGTATGTTGACCATGAAGGACTGGTTCTAACCGAACCGTTCGTTATACAAGAATCACAGAGACATTTCAAAGGTACTCACAGACGCTACCAACCGGTGAAGAGGTGTGAGAGAGAGATGGAGGGAGAGAAAAAAGAGGGAAATGGAGAAAGAGAGGGAGAAAGAGAGGGAGAGAGATAGAGACAGAAAGAGAAAGAGAAAAAGAGTGAGATGGAGGGAGAGAGAATGAGAGAAAAAGAGGGAAAGAAAGAGAGAGCAAGAGACAGAGAGATATATCCACTCAACTCCGACCTCCACATCGGACCAAAACAAAACTGTAACTATGTAAGTAAGTGACTAACTAACTGATTAGCCTGTCACCATGACGACACAGCCACCAAGAGGAAACTGCATTCAACCGCCCTCCGACCACATCTCTGATGTCACAATGTGGTGACAGTGATGCAACCGTCTCCTAGCAACACATACAGAGATATCATCAAACGCTTTCATTTCAAATGATAGACAGGTTAAATTATTTCTAATTAGCACAACAGCAGCAGCACATTTAGTTCCAGGCTGTGCAGCACGCTGTGTTTCTTCCCCCAGCCGCTAGGCAACATGGGTTCACTTCCCATAATGCATCAGGAGGGACGTAGGTTGGTTAGAGACTCTCTGAACACGGAGCGACCAATCCCAAGTCACCCAACTCACTCTCCATCACCCCTCCCCCCCCCCCCGAGTCACCCAACTCACTCCCATCACCCTCTCCATCACCCCCTCCCCTCCCCCCAAGTCACCCAACTCACTCCCATCACACTCTCAATCACCCCCTCCCCCCCCCCAAGTCACCCAACTCACTCCCATCACACTCTCCATCACCCCCCCCCCTCCCCCCGAGTCCCAAACCTCAGTGTCATCTAGGGCTGCAACGATTAGTCGACATAATCGACGACGTCGATCATAAAAAAATCGTCGACGGGGAATTTCGCGTTGATGCGTCGTATAAAGAAATCAGAGACGCAAATGTTCATTTGTAACTGCAATGCACTACTCCATCTGTCTGACTGCATTCTGTAGTAACGGCCCGGGTCAGAAGAAGAAAGAATGCACCCCGGAGCTTCGGAACATGGGTACGTTTTAGATAGTTAGCCATAGTATTGTATTTTTTACGTTAGCTTATGTAGTATTATTTGATAGAACATAAATCCTAAACTGTAGTGAATCTTTTATTCCTAATAGAAAAGGTCATAAGATTAAGCTTTGATCAGAAAACAGCTGTCCTAGTCAGTCAGAGAGTGTGTGTGTGTGTGTTAACCGAGACCGGGGGAGCACCACAGGAGGTCATTTGCATACAACCCCTGGCAGCTGCAGAACAATAGATCAATGGTTTGTTAAACTGGTCCTGTGGCTGATTATAGCACAGGAAGCCGGTATTTTATGGCCCAGGGCTAAACCGGCAGGCCAGGTCCTCGGTTAGGATTACAACATGCTACAGCTGCCAGAGGAGGAGCAAGCGTCTCCATTCTCTGTAACACTTAAGTACATGTTCAAATGACTATTGGTATACTTGGATTCATTTAATATGAACTATAGGAATTCCTGTTATATTGTGGACATACTCTTGAATCTAATGATATAAAGTATGCCAGGTTTATGACGGGGAAACACAGAGTTTGAAATTAGGCCACGTTTGAATCTACATGGGAAAATACTTAAATGTGTGGCATACTAAACTGTATAAAATAGATATTGATGTAAGTTAAAAGAATGATTAGGCCTCATGTAGCTATTCAATGAAAGCCAAAAAGACTGTGTTAATCCCCTGCATTGTAAGATTAGTTTCACTTAAGGTGAAATTAGGCTTAATGGTAACAGAATGTGTTCAAGTATAATATCTCTGTGTTTATGTAATCAATTGCAATTCAAATATATATATTGTGAGATCAATAACCAAAGTATTATGGTAGTTAGGCGGTGGTTGTTCTTTGACTGGAAAACAAAGTAAATAGAGGGTTGGCTTGCTAAGGACAACCCCCTATTTTCAAATTCAAACGTAGAGAGGCCGTGATTGGAGGAACACAACTGCTGATGTCACTTTGATGACATCACGCAGAAGGCTCCAGGCTTTTGATAAGAGGAGGTGTTGTGACGGTGGAAAGATCACTCTGACACGGAACCACAAGAGCAACATCTCACCTTTATCACACAGCAAGACGAAGCGGCAGAGGAGACCAACAGACAAAGGACTTTTTGGAGGGAGAACAGACTTTCCTCTTTGTTCATCAGCCAGAGAACAAAGACAACTCAACAACTACCATTCAACAATCTACTTTCTTAGTCTAGTTGGGATCGCAGACGGCATAGTGTCTAGTGATCACAACTATAGCGTTCTTTATTTTAATTGAAACAGATCATTTTTGTATGACTTTGTGGATTTTAATAAACCACTACTTTTGAAATAACTACCTTCTCCTCCATTTCTCCTGCTGTGCCGCTGGTCGTGAAACAAGACCATTAGGTCTTATTGGTAGTAAAAGGTTTTTAGGGAAACCATACACAACCCAGAGGGAGATCAACAGCCGGTTCTGATCTTATCAGAACAGAAGCCTTTACTACTTCAATTACATGTTGGGAAACATAACGTCTCATGGATATGGATAATGCTTGCTAAGCGAACTCTATTGCTGGGGCTTATATAGGCTGCGGTATGTTGTATGTTGTATGTAACGCTAAACAGCGCCAAGCTTACAGCGTTGCTGCACGCTATTTCAGTTATGCCGAAGCTGCGGTATGTTGTATGTAACGTAACGTTAGCTAAACAACAGCGCCAAGCTTACGGCGTTGCTGCTTTTATATACACATATACTCAATGTGGCAGTGTGTGTCACAATCCTACTTAGCTAGTCAGTCTGCAAAAACACGACACTCTGTGCTAACGTGAGCCGTCTGTAGCCTAGCCAGCCTAGTTCCAACTAGCTTTCCCATGGTTTAACGTTAATGGCATTATGCAGCACATCATCTAAAATAAAGTTTCACACATACACACACACACTCCTCTCACACACAGCAAACAAAAGACCTAGAAGTCTGTCTGATCCGTCATCCTCCTCTCCTCTCCCCCTACAGCTGTTCCAAGTCACCCTCCTGGACCAAGTTACAGCCCCATCAGCCGCGGTGCTGGGGGCAGATGCTGCTAGTTGTTTTCTCTCTTTGTTTACATTTAAACACTTGCACTTTCATTTGTATTATTTAATTTATTTATTTTGTTATGATTGATTGTTGTATTGTATTTATGTTATTCAAATACATTTTGATTTAAGCAAGTTGCTTAAGATCCAAATTCAAATGTTTCATGAGTCATTATTTTAATTTGCTATGGGATCATCATGTTATGTTAAGCTAACTGTTAAGGCAGAGGGACTGGACAACAGGGTGACATTCACAGGTGTGCAGACTTGAGCTTGTGAGGTAAAACATGCACTGGAGCCCGGAAAAGGAGCCGCGCCCACAGGAAGCAGAGATGGAGGGTGTGACAAAAATAATCGTTAGATTACTCGACTAATCGAAAAAATAATCGACAGATTCGACTACCAAAATAATCGTTAGTTGCAGCCCTAGTGTCATCCTCGACCCCACCCTCTCATTTGACCCCCATGTCCGCTCCATTGTCAAAACCTCATACTTCCACCTCCGCTACATTGCTCAAATTCGTCACTGCCTCTCCCCCCCCGCCGCTGAATCCCTCATACACGCCTTCATCTCCTCCCGCCTGGACTACTGCAACTCCGTCCTCACTGGCATCACCTCACGCTCCCTCCATAAACTGGAGATGGTCCAGAACTCAGCCGCCCGCCTCCTAACTAACACCCGGTCCCGCGAACACATCACTCCTGTCCTCCACTCCCTCCACTGGCTCCCGATCAAGGAACGCATTAACTTCAAAACACTACTATAGGATATTTCATTAATATTTGAAGCTCTCCTCTGATGATAGCATGATTGTCTCCTCCGGGCCCTCAGGCTGTAGAGTCCAGTGCCTCACATGCTCGTCTCTGTGGCTCTCTGTACATCTGCCACCCCCCCCCCCCCCCCACACACACAAACACACACACAGTGCCTGGTCACAGGCCGGTCAATGGAGCCACTTTCTCAATTAGCTCTTGTCCTGATCAGCATGACGACAGCTCACATGCTATAGCTCACATGTGTCTCATGTGTCTCTTCATCCCCTCTCTCTCTGTGTGTCTCCTAAACATCCCTCTCCTCTCCCATCCCTGGCCTTTCTGCCACCCTGCCCTGGGCCACCTGCTGACATGATCTCAGCTAAATACCCCTCCCTCCTCTAACCCATTACCCCTAGCCCCCTTCTTCTGACATAAGCGCACACACATACTTACACACACACACGCACGCACACACACACACCCCTCCCCTTCTCTTCTTCATCCATGAGGTATAAATATGTCATGTGTGTCTTCATTCTGAGAGACTTAGGCCTGTGGAAGGGCTGGTCGGAGTTCTGTCTTCTCTGTGTTCTCTGTGCAATAAAGACTCTGTGCAAATAGAACTTTGTCGCTCTGAATATATCTGGTTCAGCTGGTCCATAACTATATCAATTCAAGGACTTACGAGGGAAAGAAAATCCCTAACAAGATGGAGGTTCCAGTGAGAATTGATGTGGGCCAGCTGCAACCAAGACGGAACGAGAACTCCTGACACAGAAGGAGGAAAGGAGGAATGGAGACACGGAGAAGAAAAGGTGCAGAAGATCCAGACATTCACACCAGCTGTCTGCAGCGCGTCTGAATCAGGGGAGAGATGCCAGCAGCAGCCCCTCAGACCTCCGTGACGAGACCACCAGACCACCCTCGACCAGGAGACAGGCAGGAGGAGACGGAGGACAGGCCGGAGATGAAGAGAGGCAGACTGGAGGAGGAGGCAGGGCCAGACCACCGCCCCATATCCCCTCCGCCCAGGCACGCCAGGCACCGCAAATCATCGACGACGAGAACGGGAGGAACCGCAGGAGGCGGCGCTGGAGAGACGGTGGGCCAGCTGAGGAGAGGTGGAGGGGACAGTCCAGAGACACTGAGGAGCGGCAGACCAGAGAAGACACTTTTGTCTAGGGGACCGCACCCTGGAACGAGGACCAGCTCAGGAAGGGGCCCTTGCCCTCTAGAAGACGGGGCCGACCCAGGATGGGCGGTGTACTGTAACAGAGGGAAGGTAGCGCCCTGATGGACATTGCGTGTGCCTAAGTAAGGGGGGTCCAGCGGGTTAAGTGTATTGTCTGAAAAATCGCCAATCTGTGTCTCTTTTTCTTCTTCTCTCTCTCTCCCGCTCCCCCCCCCCTCCCTCTATCTCTCTCTCCTCTCTGAACGTTGTTTAGTTTTCTTATGATGTGTTTAATGGTTGATAATAGGCAGGTATGGTCCATTAATGAACTGTTGTGTTGACATAAATTAAATTAATGTCAAAAGGGGGAATTATAGGATATTTCATTAATATTTGAAGCTCTCCTCTGATGATAGCATGATTGTCTCCTCCGGGCCCTCAGGCTGTAGGGTCCAGTGCCTCACATGCTCGTCTCTGTGGCTCTCTGTACATCTGCCCCCCACACACACACACATACACAGACACAGTGCCTGGTCACAGGCCGGTCAATGGAGCCACTTTCTCAATTAGCTCTTGTCCTGATCAGCATGACGACAGCTCACATGCTATAGCTCACATGTGTCTCATGTGTCTCTCCATCCCCTCTCTCTCTGTGTGTCTCCTAAACATCCCTCTCCTCTCCCCTCCCTCCCTGGCCTTTCTGCCACCCTGCCCTGGGCCACCTGCTGACATGATCTCAGCTAAACACCCCTCCCTCCTCTAACCCATTACCCCTAGCCCCCTTCTTCTGACATAAGCGCACACACATACTTACACACACACACGCACGCACACACACACACCCCTCCCCTTCTCTTCTTCATCCATGAGGTATAAATATGTCATGTGTGTCTTCATTCTGAGAGCCTTAGCCCTGTGGAAGGGCTGGTCAAAGTTCTGTCTTCTCTGTGTTCTCTGTGCAATAAAGACTCTGTGCAAATAGAACTTTGTCGCTCTGAATATATCTGGTTCAGCTGGTCCATAACTATATCAATTCAAGGACTTACGAGGGAAAGAAAATCCCTAACACTACTCCTCACCTTCAAAGCCCTCCATAGCCTGGCCCACCCCTACCTGACTGATCTCCCTCTCCCCTACCGCCCCACCCGTTCCCTCCAGTCCTCCTCCACTGCCTCCCTCACTGTCCCGACATCCAAACTCAAAAACTTCGGGTTCCTGAGAAGCGCCTTACGAATAAAATTTATTATTATTATTATTATTAAGTCGATCTGCACTTTCTTGGCCGAGCTATAGTCACTTTTTCGCACCTACTCCCCAAACTAATTCGAATATTAATATAAGCCTACTGCGTTCATTAATTACGCACGTAGTTCTCACCTCTCCTCTCCTCTCCTCTCTCCTCTCCTCCTCTCTCTCCTCTCCTCTCACCTCTCCTCTCCTCTCCTCCCCTCCTCCCCTCCCCAGCAATGGCCTGTGGAGATTCTCAGAACAATGGGACCAGATCCTGACCCCAGGAACAAAGGAACCACCAGACGGCGTGGGAAGAGAGCTGGGATCCGTAACAGGCTGAGATCCAGACGACACCGAACGCCACTACCCAGTATATTGCTAGCCAATGTACAATCAATTGACAATAAACTGGACGACATCCGAGCAAGGATTCAATACCAAAGAGTCGTTAGAGACTGTAACGTTCTCTGCTTCACCGAGACGTGGTTGACGCCGGACGTCCCAGACCACGCCATACAACCGGCCGATCACTTCTTCACCCACCGCAAGGACAGATCAGCAGAGTCCGGCAAACAACGTGGAGGAGGTATTGCCTTCATGTTTAACAACAACTGGAGCGATCCAGCTAACGTGAAGGAATTATCGAACCACTGCTGCCCAGACCTGGAATATATAACCATCAAGTGTCGTCCTTTCTTCCTCCCGAGGGAGTTAACGGCGATCGTCCTGGTCGGAGTGTATATTCCACCGCAAGCCAGCAATAATGTCGCGCTCTCCAGACTCCACAACGAGGTAAATAGAATCCAAGCGGCGAACGTTAACGCCGCCATTATAGTTGTGCAGCTTTCTATTGTGGTGGTGGAGTTTAGGTGCACTTTAGTCTGTGTGTAAATAAGTAATGTTTTGTGGTGTTTTTTATGCTGTGCATTTATGTGAATGTTTAGTGGTAGTTGAGCTATGATTGTAATTATGTTTTCATTTTCGGATGTATGGAGGCACTGTATGCTTGATTAAAGTTGTGAATGGAGATGTAGTCATTTCACATGTGATCCAGGGATGTAGCGAGTAGTGGGCTGTAATTGGTCGAGATACGTCACGTGGTGTCAGTGAAACTGTATACAGGAAGTCGCGGGGAATTTGACAGCAGCGAAGGGAGACGATTGAGAACCGGTGAGTGGATGTGTGTAAGCGATTTGTTTTAAGAATGATAGTAGTATTGTGGTAGTTAATGATTGAATGTGTGTCTTGTTTCAAGGTTTGTAACCTGTTGGAGGAAGAATTAAAAGCTTTTTGCAACTGAGTGGCATCCTGTTCATCCCTTCACCCCAGCTGCGGGAGTAAAGCAGCACAGTTACAAACCGTGGGCGGCGGCAGAAGAGTGGCTGAACGCGCCGTCAGATAAGGACAAAACAACCGAGGGATATGAGGTACTCCTGTGTCGTTGTAAATGAAATAACTCGCGCATCAGGCCATACGGGTCAGCGAGCAGGAACGTTCACCTGGTTCAAATGCTAAATACAAGAAGCAACGCAGCTAAATCAGTGAATGAATGAAAACGGTGTTTGACAGATGTCAGTGCTAACGTCAAATACGATCAGGAGTAATGCCAAGCTACTGAAAGTAACTATCAAATAGCATACCAACACTAACGTGGACAAACATAAAGGCATTCACCAACCAAACAACGGTGTCAATGAGTACAAACACTTGGAGTGGTAGTCTCCTTGAAGAGATTGGCCTGAGGGAGCATCCTGTGCTTATGATGATCATGGAGGTCACGACAAACGGAGGGCAAACTATTGGGACCCTGGTAGACCTCGCGTCCGACACTAACTACATAACCCACCAAGCTGCCGAAAGACTCAGACTGAGAGGGGAGAAAATAACGTTGGTCGTGCATGGGGTTGGAGGAATGAAGGTGAGAGTCGAGACTGAAAGGTACCTGCTCAAGGTCAGGATGCGCATTTCAGAGGACATGTGGAGTCCCCACCAGATAGTCTGTTATGGCCTGAATGAAATCGCCCGAGCAGGCAAGGTCGTTAGCCCAAAGCAGCTTCAAAAGTTCTTCCCAGAGGTCAAGACGGAGGAGCTGGTCCGGCCAGAGAAGATCGAGCTCTTGATCAGCCACCGGGAGGGTCGGCTTGCTCCACAGCGGATGAAAAGAGTGGGAGACCTGGTGCTGTGGGACGGCCCACTAGGGAAGACTGTGGGGGGAGCGCACCCTGATCTGTTTGAGGAGATGGAGATGTCAATTCACAACTCGAGGACTCATTTTGCACGTTCTATGAGAACAAAGGCAGTCAAGGTGGAGGAGATCTCCTGTGAGCTGGTAAACACCAGAAAAGGGGCTCAGGGCCCGGAGCAAGAAAGTAAGGAGGTCAGAAACACAGCCACGACCAGCAAAGAAGTTCTTGAATGGTGGAGGTGGGATAGCATCGGAGCCGCCTGCGAGCCAAAGTGCGGGGGATGTCGGTGCGGGACTTGCCAGCCAGGGGGAAAGGAGATGACTCTAGTAGAAGAAAGGGAACTAGAAAAGATCAAAGAAGGTCTGTCCTATGTGACCACTGACAACCATAGCAACTCACCTCACTGGGATGCAGGATACCCCTGGACAGAAGATCCTGTTTCGCTTCCATACAACAGGAAGGTGGTGGAAGCGACGTTCCTGAGGACCGAAAAGCGCCTCATGAAGGACCCATTATGGAGAACGGCGTATACAGCACAAGTTCATGAGATGGTGGAAAGAGGAGCAGCCATCGAGTTGGAGAAGAACATGATCAGCAGTTGGAGAGGGCCTGTTTGGTACGTGAGTCATCTAATCGCACCAAACCCACATTCTGTCACTACGCCAGTGCGCCTTGTCTGGAACAGCAGCCAGGAGTTCAAAGGGACAAGTATGAACAGCATTCTGCTGAAGGGTCCAGATGTTCTAAATCCCATCCGGGCGGTCCTGCTCAGGTTCAGGACAGGAGAGCATGCGGCCATAGGAGATATTAGAAAGATGTATAATTCTGTGTGGTTAAATGAAAGAGAGGTCCACCTTCATCGGTTCCTCTGGAGGGACTCACCAGAGGAAGAGATCAAAGATTTCGCCATCACTCGGGTCAACATCGGAGACAGGCCAGCTGGGTGCATAGCACAGCTGGCTATGAGGGAAACGGCGAGGCTTCCCAAGTTCTCTCATATGGATGAGGAGAGGAGGGTCCTTGAGGAGGACAGCTATGTGGACGATATCCTCACATCCCACAATGACCGAGGGAAGCTGGACAAGATCACGAGAGGAGTGGAAGAGATCCTCACCGCTGGAGGCTTTTCTCTCAAGCCATGGGTTCGGTCCGGTCAAAGTGGGAGGCGTGAAAGAAGTCAGCCCAAGCAATCTATTGAGACTCCGAATATGGCGCTCCAAACCCTGGTGTTGCCCAACCAGCTAGGGCAGGAAGACAACAAGGCCCTCGGCGTTGGCTACTATGTTGATAGTGACAGGCTCTTCCTGATGGTCTCGATAAATTTCTCCAAAAGAAAGCAGAAGATGAGGACAGGGGTTGACCTTCTTGAGGGGGAGGTCAGAGAGCAGACGCCAGATCCTCTGACCAGAAGGGAGCTCCTGAGTCAGGTGGCAGGGCTCTATGACCCTATCGGGCTTGCTACCCCGGTCAAAGAGAAAGGGGCCATTCTGGTGAGGAGAGCTTTCCAGGTGGCTGGGGGAGGGGGCTCGAAGAAAGACACGTGGGACCATCCTCTTCCAGCAGACCTCCGAACAGAAGCTATCAAGCTCTTTGAGGAGTACAGTCGACTTCGTCAAGTTGGTTTTGAGAGAAGCCTCACTCCTTCCGGATGGAGAGGGAGGCCGTGGGGTGTGACATTTTCTGATGGAAGTGATGATGCTTTCGGAGCTGTCCTGTATCTGAGGTGGGAGACATCAGCAGGGGTGGACACTCGTCTCGTCGAGTCGAAGGCCAAGCTGACACCCCTTGACCAGAAGGGTGATGTAATCAAAGCAGAGATCTGTGGTGCAGTCTTTGCAGCCAGATTGAAAGGGTTCTGGGAGAGGCAAGGCCGTCTGGAGGTAGAGAAGTGGTTTCACTTTGTAGACAGCCAAACTATACTGGGAGCAATTCAGAGGGAGAGTTACGGGTATCAGACGTTCTTTGCGAACAGGGTTGGGGAGATTCAGAAGGCAGGGCCAGTAGCCGACTGGTGGTGGATCCCAGGGGATCTGAATGTCGCTGACCTTGTCACTCGAGGATGTCCCCCGGAAGACCTGGATGAAGGTTCCAAGTGGCAAAAGGGACCCGAGTTTCTAATAAGGCCTGTGGAAGAGTGGCCCATGAAGTCCGCGGCAGAGGTAGCGGCTAACACCAGAGAGGCTGTGTGTAGGCTCCAGAGGAGGGCGTTCACAGCGGTTCTTACTCGAGCCCAGCTGAAAAAGGCGTCAAGTTCGTCCGAGAAATCTCCGAACGAGGCGGACAAGGCTCCCGGGCTCTCTAAGAAAGGAGAAAAAGAGCCCTCTAGCGAGTCCGGAAGCGAGGAAAAGCTCTGGGGGGCAGCCATCGTCAATCTCGTCAAACCTGAGAAGTTCAGCAGCTTGACCAAGCTCTGTGGAGTGATCAGCTGGGTCCGCCGAGCGGTGAACAAGTGGCTAATCCGAGGAAGAGCCATAGAGAGAGCAGAGTGGGAGGCCAAGCACTCAAAAGAGAAAGAGGGCAAGCCTGTCCTCGACGCATGGGAGCTTGGGGCCGCTTTCCGAGAACTTTGTTTGGCAGCTCAAAAAGGGGTAGCATTCCCTGAGTCAACACTGAACAGGCTCGTGGTAGTCAGGGAGGAGGTGTCAGGGCTTCTGATGTGCTTTGGAAGGGCCCGGGCAGCGGGGGAGTCAGGAGTGCCTCTGGTTCCCTATAGAGCTTGGGTCAGCACCCTCGTGGCGCGAGAGTCTCATGAAACCAACCATGAGGGAGTCGCTGGTACTATGTTGCGGATGAGGAGGAAGGCTTGGGTGGTTCAGGCTCAGCGGGTTGCAAGGAAGGTTGGGGACTGTTGCGTCTCCTGTCGGAAGACCAGAGCAAAGATGTGCCAGCAGGTTATGGCTGACCTTCCCTCTGAGCGGACTGAGCCGGCTGCCCCATTTGAGTTTACAACTCTGGATCTGTTTGGCCCATACATGGTCAGGGATGTGGTAAAGAAGAGGTCTAGGATGAAAGTCTGGGGTGTGGTGTTCTCTTGTATGGCTTCTAGAGCTATGCACGCCGATATGGTGGAGGGACTGTCCACAGAGAGCTTCATGGGCACTTACCAGAGATTCACAGCGCTCAGAGGACACCCGAAGAAAATCTGGTCAGACCGGGGCACAAACTTTGTTGGAGCTCGGCCTGCACTGAAGGAACTCTATGTTTTCCTAGAAAGTCTCGACAAGGATGAAGTAAGGGGAAAGGCTGCCAGACAAGGAACCGAGTGGATCTGGGTGTTCCACCCAGCCGACTCACCTCACAGGAATGGTGCGGCGGAAGCAGCAGTCCGCATTCTCAAGCAAGCGCTGAGTAATGTGGGAGGTGGCGGGGACCTCACAGGACTAGAGTTCCAAACTATGCTCTACATGGCAGCCAACTTATCGAATGAGAGACCGATCGGCGCCAGACTCCAGGTCCAAGATGACGCGGTAGAGGTGATCACCCCCAACACCCTGCTACTGGGGAGGGCTGGACCCACAGGGGACTCACGGAGCTACGAGTTCCAGGGCTACCCATTTGTGAGATTGAGAGCAGTCCAGACTGAAGTAAACAAGTTCTGGCAGCGGTGGAGCCAGCTTGCTGGACCAGGCTTGTTTATCAGGCCTAAGTGGCATAGTAAGGCTCGCAATGTGGCAGTCGGAGATCTTGTTTGGCTTGCCGATCAGAACGCGCTAAGGGGTCAGTTCAGACTGGGCCGGGTTGTGGAGGTGGCCCCTGACGTGAATGGGGTCGTCCGTGATGTCAAAGTGAGAACGTGCCCCAGCTGTCCAGTGGCCTCGGGCAAGCGTCCGGAGAAGATCAGCAGCGATCATAGACTCTCTATTGTCCTCAGCAGAGACATCCGAAGACTCGTGGTGCTCTTACCTGTAGAAGAGCAATAACAGCACCCCATGAGAAGGTTGATCCGAAGATTCCACCGCCAAAGGAGAGCGGTTATTTGTTGTGGTCTCCTTGGGTCTAAAGACCAGGATACCAAGTGGGAGGTGTGCAGCTTTCTATTGTGGTGGTGGAGTTTAGGTGCACTTTAGTCTGTGTGTAAATAAGTAATGTTTTGTGGTGTTTTTTATGCTGTGCATTTATGTGAATGTTTAGTGGTAGTTGAGCTATGATTGTAATTATGTTTTCATTTTCGGATGTATGGAGGCACTGTATGCTTGATTAAAGTTGTGAATGGAGATGTAGTCATTTCACATGTGATCCAGGGATGTAGCGAGTAGTGGGCTGTAATTGGTCGAGATACGTCACGTGGTGTCAGTGAAACTGTATACAGGAAGTCGCGGGGAATTTGACAGCAGCGAAGGGAGACGATTGAGAACCGGTGAGTGGATGTGTGTAAGCGATTTGTTTTAAGAATGATAGTAGTATTGTGGTAGTTAATGATTGAATGTGTGTCTTGTTTCAAGGTTTGTAACCTGTTGGAGGAAGAATTAAAAGCTTTTTGCAACTGAGTGGCATCCTGTTCATCCCTTCACCCCAGCTGCGGGAGTAAAGCAGCACAATAGTGGTGGGTGATTTCAATAGCGCCAATCTGAGAAAGGTCTTACCTGACTTCTATCAGCATGTGACTTGTAACACCAGAGGCGGTAACATCCTAGATCACTGTTACACGCAATTCAAGGGTGGCTACAAGGCTCATTCTGCTTGTGGCTTTGGTAAGTCTGATCACACGGCCATATTGCTTTCTCCAAAGTACAAACAGAGAATCAAAAGCACTCCTGTAGTCTCGCGAGAGGTGCAGAAATGGGATTTGACGTCAGAGGAGACGCTCCAGGCTGCGTTTGACTGCATAGACTGGAGCGTGTTCCGTGACACAGATAACATTCATGCCTACACGGAGACAGTGCTGGACTATGTTCGTACTTTGGTGGAAGAAACAATCGGCACTACCACAATGAGAGTTTACCCTAATCAAAAACCCTGGGTAGACAAATCCGTCCGTGAAGCTCTGAGAGCGCGCACCAAAGCATACAACGACGGCCTAGTGGCAGGCAACATGAATGACCACAAGGTGGCGCGATACAACGTAAGGAGGACAGTGACAGAGGCCAAACGGCGCTACAAGGATAAAATTGAACTCCAGTTTGAACAGGCTGACTCTAGAGCTATGTGGCAGGGGCTCAAAACGATGACAGACTACAAAGGCGCCTCCCTCAAACTGAACAGTGACATCTCCTTAGCAAATGACCTCAATACCTTCTATGCGAGGTTTGATGCTGGTAATAACAACACCAGCCCACAAGCCACGGCAATGGGGGGGGGGGGGGGG
>NC_140172.1:539957-545227 GCF_963971535.1 Notolepis coatsorum
GAGGATAGAGAGAAGAGGATAGAGAGAGAAGAGGATAGAGAGAGAAGAGGATAGAGAGAGAAGAGGAGAGAGAGAATAGGATAGAGAGAAGATGATAGAGAGAAGAGGATAGAGAGAGAATAGGATAGAGAGAGAGAAGAGGATAGAGAGAGAAGAGGATAGAGAGAGAGGAGGATAGAGAGAGAAGAGGATAGAGAGAGAAGAGGATAGAGAGAGAGATGATAGAGAGAAAAGGATAGAGAAAGAAGAGGATAGAGATAGAAGAGGATAGAGAGAAGATGATAGAGAGAGAAGAGGATAGAGAGAGAAGAGGATAGAGAGAAGAGGAGAGAGAGAAGAGGATAGAGAGAGAAGAGGATAGAGAGAAGAGGATAGAGAGAAGAGGATAGAGAGAGAGGAGGATAGAGAGAAGAGGATAGAGAGAGAAGAGGATAGAGAGAAGAGGGAAGATGATAGAGAGAGAAGAGGATAGAGAGAGAAGAGGATAGAGAGAGAAGAGGATAGAGAGAGAAGAGGATAGAGAGAGAAGAGGCTAGAGAGAGAAGAGGATAGAGAGAGAAGAGGATAGAGAGAGAAGATGATAGAGAGAGAAGAGGATAGAGAGAGAAGAGGATAGAGAGAGAGAATAGGATAGAGAGAGAAGAGGATAGAGAGAAGAGGATAGAGAGAAGAGGATAGAGAGAGAAGAGGATAGAGAGAGAAGAGGATATAGAGAGAAGAGGATAGAGAGAGAAGAGGATAGAGAGAGAAGAGGATAGAGAGAAGAGGATAGAGAGAGAAGAGGATAGAGAGAGAAGAGGATAGAGAGAGAAGAGGATAGAGAGAGAGAATAGGATAGAGAGAGAAGAGGATAGAGAGAAGAGGATAGAGAGAAGAGGATAGAGAGAGAAGAGGATAGAGAGAAGAGGATAGAGAGAGAAGAGGATAGAGAGAGAAGAGGATAAGAGAAGAGAGGATAGAGAGAGAAGAGGATAGAGAGAGAAGAGGATAGAGAGAGAAGATGATAGAGAGAGAGAAGAGGATAGAGAGAGAGGAGGATAGAGAGAGAAGAGGATAGAGAGAGAGAAGAGGATAGAGAGAGAAGAGGATAGAGAGAGAAGAGGATAGAGAGAGAGAGAAGAGGATAAGGAGAAGAGGGTAGAGAGAAGAGGATAGAGAGAGAAGAGGATAGAGAGAAGAGGATAGAGAGAGAAGAGGATAGAGAGAGAGAAGAGGATAGAGAGAAGAGGATAGAGAGAAGAGGATAGAGAGAGAGAAGAGGATAGAGAGAGAAGACGATAGAGAGAGAGGAGGATAGAGAGAGAAGATGATAGAGAGAGAAGAGGATAGAGAGAGAAGAGGATAGAGAGAAGAGGATAGAGAGAGAAGAGGATAGAGAGAGAAGAGGATAGAGAGAGAAGAGGATAGAGAGAGAGAAGAGGATAGAGAGAGAAGAGGATAGAGAGAGAGGATGATAGAGAGAAGAGGATAGAGAGAGAAGAGGATAGAGAGAGAAGAGGATATAGAGAAGAGGATAGAGAGAGAGGATAGAGAGAAGAGGATAGAGAGAGAAGAGGGTAGAGAGAGAAGGAGGATAGAGAGAGAGAAGAGGATAGAGAGAGAAGAGGATAGAGAGAAGAGGAGAGAGAGAAGAGGATAGAGAGAGCAGAGGATAGAGAGAAGAGGATAGAGAGAAGAGGATAGAGAGAGAGGAGGATAGAGAGAGAAGAGGATAGAGAGAAGAGGAGAGAGAGAAGAGGATAGAGAGAGCAGAGGATAGAGAGAAGAGGATAGAGAGAAGAGGATAGAGAGAGAGGAGAATAGAGAGAGAAGAGGATAGAGAGAGAGGAGGATAGAGAGAGAAGAGGATAGAGAGAGAGGAGGATAGAGAGAGAAGAGGATAGAGAGAGAGGAGGATAGAGAGAAGGGGATAGAGAGAGAGGATAGAGAGAGAAGAGGATAGAGAGAGATAAGAGGATAGAGAGAGAAGAGGATAGAGAGAGATAATAGGATAGAGAGAGAAGAGGATAGAGAGAGAAGAGGATAGAGAGAGAGAAGAGGATAGAGAGAGAAGAGGATAGAGAGAGAAGAGGATAGAGAGAAGAGGATAGAGAGAGAAGAGGATAGAGAGAGAGAAGAGGATAGAGAGAGAAGAGGATAGAGAGAGAAGAGGATAGAGAGAGACGGATGATAGAGAGAAGAGGATATAGAGAGAGAAGAGTATAGAGAGAAGAGGATAGAGAGAAGAGGATAGAGAGAGAAGAGGATAGAGAGAGAGAATAGGATAGAGAGAGAAGGAGGATAGAGAGAAGGAGGATAGTTAGAGAGAAGAGTATAGAGAGAGAGAGATGAGGATAGAGATAGAAGAGGAGAGAGAGATAGAGAGAGAGAGAGAAAGAGAGGAGGATAAAGAAAGAGAGAGGAGGATAGAGAGAGAGAAGAATAGAGAGAGAAACAGAGAGAGGAGGAGGATAGAGAAAAAGAAACAGAGACAGAGAGAGAAGAAGAGGATAGAGAGAGAGACAGAGGCAGATAGAGAGAGAGGGGGGTAGAGAGAGAGAGACATAATGCACAGAGGAAAAGCAGAGAGTGGAGGTGACCTAGATGACGATGAGAGAGAGAGTGAGTGAGAGAGAGAGGGAGAGAGAGAGAGAGAGAGAGAGAGAGAGAGAGAGAGAGAGAGAGAGAGAGAGAGAGAGAGAGAGAGAGAGAGAGAGAGAGAGAGAGAGAGAGAGAGAGAGAGAGAGAAGCATCAGGGCAGGTTTCTATTCTATTCCTGGTGTCGTATCTGCGTCCTCACTGGTTTCCTGCCCCCCCCCCCCCCCCCCACCTCAACCTACTGAGGACTCACACAGAGACACGTGTTGCTATAGCAACCAATTACCTAACACCCACCCACCCCCCCCCCCCCCACACACCCTAAAACAACCCACTGCACACACTGTAGAGAAACAACACAACCACACAGTCTAGAAGAAAATTACCACACACACTAAAAACAGTATTCTATTCTATTTGTTTATTTGGAAATCGATTCACGAATGCTGCATGTGTGAAGATACAGTAGATCTATACAGTGTCCTAGATCTTTCTAGCTTTCTCTCTCTCTCTCTCTCTCTCTCTCTCTCTCTCTCTCTCTCTCTCTCTTTCTCTCTCTCTCTCTCTCTCTCTCTCTCTCTCTCTCTCTCTCTCTCTCTCTCTCTCAATTCAATTCAATTCAATTCAATTCAATTCAAATGGGCTTTATTGACATGGGAAACATACGTTTACATTGCCAAAGCCAAACAAAACAAAACAATCAAACATAAAGCAAAATAAATCAGTACATTACAGACGGAATTTCTTGTACAGTCTTTATGGTGGTTGCATTCCGCTGGATGTCCTTTTCTTGTCACAGCAGCTCACAAATCTTGCTGCTGTGTTTGCACATTCTTGTATTTCTCCCAGTAGTATGGGAGTTTTGAGTTATTGTCCATGTTTTCAAAGTCTCTTTGGGTGTTTGCAATTTGTGGGAAGTATATGTCTCTGATGTCTTGGTATAGGGGGCAGGTTGTTAAGAAGTGGAGCTCGGTTTCCACCTCTTCTTGTGTGCAGTGGGTGCATAGTCTGTCTTCTCTTGGGAGCCAGGTCTGCCTATGGCGGCCTTTCTCAATGGCTAGGCTGTGCTCGCTGAGTCTGTACCTAGTCAAGGATCTTCTTAGTTTTGGGTCAGTCACGGTGCTCAGGTATTCTGCCACTGTGTACGCTCTGTTTAGGGCCAAATAGCATTTCAATTTGCTCTGGTTTTGGGTTGTTTCTTTCCAATGTGTCAGATAGTTTTCTTTTTGTTTTCTTATAATTTGATTTAGTCCAGTGTGGTTTCTGTCTGGTGGTTCTGCTTGTGTTTGTGAGCAGAGTCCCAGAACCATCTGGCTGAGTGGGCATCTATCGAGGGTCTCTCTGTGGGTGAGGGCTATGTTGTGGAGTGTGTCTGGGTCGCTTTCTTTTAGGTGGTTGTGGAATTTTAATGCTCTTTTTGAATTTTTATGATTAGTGGGTATCTTCCTAGTTCTGCTCTGCATGCATTATTTGGCGTTTTCCGTTGGGTGCGGAGAATGGATTTGCAAAATTCTGCATGCAGAGTCTCAATTGGGTGTTTGTCCCATTTGGTGAAGTCTTGGTTTGCAAGTGGGCCCCAGACTTCACAACCATATAGGGAAATCGGTTCTATGACGGAGTCTAATATTTTGAGCCAGATTTTGACTGGAATGTCTAATATGATGTTCCTTTTTATGGCATAAAAAGCCCTTCTTGCTTTGTCTCTCAGGTCGTTCACAGCTTGATTGAAGTTCCCTGTAGCACTGATGTTTAGGCCGAGATATGTGTAGTTTTTTTGTGTGTTCTAGGGAAATTGTGTCTAGGAGGAATTTGTGTTTTTGTTGTTGTCAGGCTGGGCCTTTTTTGGAATATCATAATTTTAGTTTTGTTTAGGTTTACTGTCAGTGCCCATGTCTGGGAGAATTTGTGCAGAAGGTCAAGGTGCTGTTGTAGCCCTTCTTTGTTGGGGACAGCAGCACCAGGTCATCTGCAAACAGTAGGCATTTGACTTCTGTGTTGCTAGGGGGATGCCAGGTGCTGCAGTTTGTTCCAATGTTTTTGCCAGTTCATTTATATATATATTGAAAAGGGTTGGACTCAAACTGCACCCCTGTCTAACCCCAACGGCATTGAGGGAAGAAGTCTGTGTGTTTTCCCTCAATCCTCACAGCACATGTGTTGTTGGTGTACATTGACTTTATGAGGTCGTAGGTTTTCCCTCCAATGCCACTATCTAACAGTTTGTATAGCAGACCCTCGTGCCAAATTGAGTCAAATGCTTTTTGGAAGTCAACGAAACAGGAGTATACTTTGCTTTTATTTTTATTTATTTGGTTGTCTCTCTCTCTCTCTCTCATCTCTCTCTCTCTCTCTCTCTCTCTCTCTCTCCCTCTCTCTCTCTATCTCCCTGTATGTCTCTCTGTCTGTCTCTCTCTCTGTATGTCTCTCTCTCTCTCCCTCTCTCTCTATATCTCCCTGTCTGTCTCTCTGTCTGTCTCTCTCTCTGTATGTCTCTCTCTCTCTCTCTCTCTCTCTACAGATATATTTTGTATCTCTCTATCTCTCTCATCTCTGTATCTCTCTCTGTCTGTCTGACTGCCCCTCTCTCTCTCTCTCTCTCTCTCTCTCTCTCTCTCTCTCTCTCTCTCTCTCTCTCTCTCTCTCTCCTCTATGTCATTGTCTCTCTGCTCAGTTATTCTGTCCTGCTGCTTCCA
>NC_140172.1:545427-575427 GCF_963971535.1 Notolepis coatsorum
ACATAACCCATACCCTGCAAGCAGACACATACATAGACACACACACACACACACACACACACGCACGCACACACACACACACATACACATATTACACATTTACACATACACACGTTACACATACATATATATTCACATTTACACATACACACATTTACACATACATATATATTCACGTTTACACATACACACATTTACACATACATATATATTCACGTTTACACATACATATATATTCACGTTTACACATACACACATTTACACATACATATATATCACGTTTACACATACATATATATTCACGTTTACACATACACACATTTACACATACATATATATTCACGTTTACACATACATATATATTCACGTTTACACATACATATATATTCACGTTTACACATACATATATATTCACGTTTACACATACATATATATTCACGTTTACACATACACGTTTACACATACATATATATTCACGTTTACACATACATATATATTCACGTTTACACATACATATATATTCACGTTTACACATACATATATATTCACGTTTACACATACATATATATTCACGTTTACACATACACACGTTTACACATACACACGTTTACACATACATATATATTCACGTTTACACATACACACATTTACACATACATATATATTCACGTTTACACATACACACGTTTACACATACATATATATTCACGTTTACACATACATATATATTCACGTTTACACATACATATATATTCACGTTTACACATACACACGTTTACACATACACACGTTTACACATACATATATATTCACGTTTACACATACATATATATTCACGTTTACACATACATATATATTCACGTTTACACATACACACGTTTACACATACACACGTTTACACATACATATATATTCACGTTTACACATACACACGTTTACACATACATATATATTCACGTTTACACATACATATATATTCACGTTTACACATACATATATATTCACGTTTACACATACATATATATTCACGTTTACACATACATATATATTCACGTTTACACATACATATATATTCACGTTTACACATACACACGTTTACACATACACACGTTTACACATACATATATATTCACGTTTACACATACATATATATTCACGTTTACACATACACACGTTTACACATACATATATATTCACGTTTACACATACATATATATTCACGTTTACACATACACACATACACATATTTACACATACACACATTTACACATACACACGTTTACACATACACACATTTACACATACATATATATTCACGTTTACACATACACACATACACATATTTACACATACACATATTTACACATACACACATTTACACATACACATATTTACACATTTACACATACACACACTTGTACACACATACTGTACACACACCTGAGAGATGCAGGTTGTGTGCTGAGGTCCATGAATCTTCATACAATATTAATACACTTATGGGTGTACAACTCCGCCACCTGGTGGCAAGAATGAGCAGCACCACTCATTTCCTACTGGGTAATACTTGGGAACCACCATGACCTGATTGATTGATTGATTGACAACTTTATTAACAGATTGCAGAATGGGTTACAATACAGTACGGCTCAATACACACAATTGTTAAGGGGATGCAGACCAGAGAAAGACTTTTGTCTTGTTTACATCAGGGTCCCCCATTTTCAATTCATCAGGACATGACACACATGACATACAGGTAGACAGTACTGCTACATCTATACATTTATGACATACCAGATCTACAAATATACAGTACTGTTTGTGATACAAAAGGAGTCTAAAAAGAGAGTATATACATTTGGGGAAGAAACTGAACGTTGGAGGAGGTGGGGTGGGGTGGGGGTGGGTGGGGGGGGGGGTGCCACCATGACCACCGCCCAGTCTGGAGAAAATTCAAAGTCAAGTCAAGTCAAGTCAGATGTAATTGTCTCCTCGACAGGCTTCACAGATCAACAAGAAGTAATATCACAATAGATACACAATAAAAACACCATCAAATCCACAATTTTGGGGCGCCCCCGCATAGCGTGCCGCACCCACGCGGCCACGCCGGGTACGCCTCCCGCTCCCGGCGATAACTGTCGGTCCTGTCTTCCCCACCTCTCCTCCCGTTCTCCCTCTCCTCTGTCGGTCCTGTCTTCCCCACCTCTCCTCCCGTTCTCCCTCTCCTCTGTCGGTCATGTCCTCCCCCACCTCTCCTCCCGTTCTCCCTCTCCTCTGTCGGTCCTGTCTTCCCCACCTCTCCTCCCGTTCTCCCTCTCCTCTGTCGGTCCTGTCTTCCCCACCTCTCCTCCCGTTCTCCCTCTCCTCTGTCGGTCATGTCCTCCCCTACCTCTCCTCCCGTTCTCCCTCTCCTCTGTCGGTCCTGTCCTCCCCCACCTCTCCTCCGTTCTCCCTCTCCTCTGTCGGTCCTGTCCTCCCCCCTCTCCTCCCGTTCTCCCTCTCCTCTGTCGGTCATGTCCTCCCCCACCTCTCCTCCCGTTCTCCCTCTCCTCTGTCGGTCATGTCTTCCCCACCTCTCCTCCCGTTCTCCCTCTCCTCTGTCGGTCCTGTCCTCCCCACCTCTCCTCCCGTTCTCCCTCTCCTCTGTCGGTCCTGTCCTCCCCACCTCTCCTCCCGTTCTCCCTCTCCTCTGTCGGTCCTGTCCTCCCCCACCTCTCCTCCCGTTCTCCCCCTCCTCTGTTGGTCCTGTCTTCCCCACCTCTCCTCCCGTTCTCCCTCTCCTCTGTCGGTCATGTCCTCCCCCACCTCTCCTCCCGTTCTCCCTCTCCTCTGTCGGTCATGTCCTCCCCCACTTCTCCTCCCGTTCTCCCTCTCCTCTGTTGGTCCTGTCTTCCCCACCTCTCCTCCCGTTCTCCCTCTCCTCTGTCGGTCCTGTCCTCCCCCACCTCTCCTCCCGTTCTCCCTCTCCTCTGTCGGTCCTGTCCTCCCCCACCTCTCCTCCCGTTCTCCCTCTCCTCTGTCGGTCCTGTCTTCCCTACCTCTCCTCCCGTTCTCCCTCTCCTCTGTCGGTCATGTCCTTCCCCACCTCTCCTCCCGTTCTCCCTCTCCTCTGTCGGTCATGTCCTCCCCCACATCTCCTCCCGTTCTCCCTCTCCTCTGTCGGTCCTGTCCTCCCCACCTCTCCTCCCGTTCTCCCTCTCCTCTGTCGGTCATGTCCTCCCCCACATCTCCTCCCGTTCTCCCTCTCCTCTGTCGGTCATGTCCTCCCCCACATCTCCTCCCGTTCTCCCTCTCCTCTGTCGGTCCTGTCCTCCCCCACATCTCCTCCGTTCTCCCTCTCCTCTGTCGGTCCTGTCCTCCCCCACCTCTCCTCCCGTTCTCCCTCTCCTCTGTCGGTCATGTCTTCCCTACCTCTCCTCCCGTTCTCCCTCTCCTCTGTCGGTCATGTCCTCCCCTACCTCTCCTCCCGTTCTCCCTCACCTCTGTCGGTCATGTCCTCCCCCACCTCTCCTCCCGTTCTCCCTCTCCTCTGTCGGTCATGTCCTCCCCCACCTCTCCTCCCGTTCTCCCTCTCCTCTGTCGGTCATGTCCTCCCCCACCTCTCCTCCCGTTCTCCCTCTCCTCTGTCGGTCATGTCCTCCCCCACATCTCCTCCCGTTCTCCCTCTCCTCTGTCGGTCATGTCCTCCCCCACCTCTCCTCCCGTTCTCCCTCTCCTCTGTCGGTCATGTCCTCCCCCACCTCTCCTCCCGTTCTCCCTCTCCTCTGTCGGTCATGTCCTCCCCCACCTCTCCTCCCGTTCTCCCTCTCCTCTGTCGGTCCTGCGGGACCAGAAAAAATGTAAAAATGCTAAAAAAATTAAATTAAATTAAAAATCTACAATTTTGCAAGACCCCCTGACTTTCCCCAATGCAATAAAAAGAAGAAACCTCAGATGGGCTGTTCAGAGGGGGTCCCCCATCAGGGTGTCGGCATCGGCGTATTTAGACCACTATCACTGGGGCACGTGCCCCACTGTTGATCAGCTGTGCCCCAGTGATCAAAATAATAATAATAATTATTATTATTATTTTTACTTTGCTTTGAAATATTATAGTTAAATATTTTGCACTGTTGTCGCATTTATCTTGTTGAAATCCTCCAACAGGCTCTTTTTTGTAAGTTGACTGGTTTGCACACCCCTATGAGAGCTAATACATGTTATACAACGGCATGCAAATTTCTCGATTCTGATTGGCTGAAACAGTCATTTTACACGTCTTTATTGGCAACAATCCACGCTGCTGGCCCAGGACCCGCCCACAACCGACCCACATCACATCACTCCGCCGGATCACAAGAAGGTGGCCAATAATCTTTACAAATGGATATGTTGATGCGACTAAACGACTAAATATCAAGCGATTCTGTCACAGCGAATGTCTTAGTCGTTTAAACAATGTTGGATGATGTAATTGATGGGTCTTGAATCATTCTGTAACAAAAGAAAAATCGCGGATTGATTGATGGATTAATTTGCGATTTTTTTTTCAATTTCTTTTTCCTTTCGACTGTCAGCGCTCGCTCTAGTCTCCACCCACCGCCACACACCCCCCCCACACACATACACACACACACGCACACGCACGCACACACACACACACTCTGCCTGCAACGCGGGGGATAGTCAGAGAGCTGGGTGCTGCGCTGTTCTAAGTGAGCATGGCCTATTGAGTTGATTGATTGATTGATTGCTAATTTTATTACTGTACGCTTGGTTTCCAACTGGTTAAGTTTAGGCCCTCTACAGTAGGTTTAAAAAAATAAATAAAAGAATAGGGCGAAGAAAACGTTTTTTTCCTATAGGGCAAAGAAGACTTTTTAATTTGTTTTACCTACTTTATATAGAAGCATCTAAGAATGAAGTTCTATGGAAAGTAGGTCTGCATTCCCTTAACAATTGTGTGTATTGAGCCGTACTGTATTGTACCCATTCTGCATCTGGTAATAAAATGTTCAATCAATCATTCCAATAATACACAGTTGGATGTGTTAGTTGGTTGGATGCACTTCAAGCTGCTTCCACATGGGGCAACTTCTCTCAATCATTCCAATAATACACAGTTGGATGTGTTAGTTGGTTGGATGCACTTCAAGCTGCTTCCACATGGGGCAACTTCTCTCAATCATTCCAATAATACACAGTTGGATGTGTTAGTTTGGTTGGATGCACTTCAAGCTGCTTCCACATGGAGGCAACTTGTCTTTTTTGTAGTTGTGGGAACTACTTTTTCTGGCGGATGGTTTTTTCAATAAATCTTCGATTAATGTGTGTTTATTGTATAGAAATAAGGTTGGATGAATCTAGCAGTTGTATAAAAGCTTTACATCACTTGCAGTCGTGATTTGTGACCAATAAACCATGCCTAGGGGGGTCTAACGACCACCCCTAGGCATGGTTTATTGGTCACAAACCACTCCTGCGCGTGATGTAATGCTTAAATACATTGTGTGTGTTTTTAGCTAAAGTGGATAGAAAACACAGTACTGTGCAAACGTCTTCTTAGGCACCCAAGAGTTTTTATATAAATTGTCTTACAGTAGATTATTTTATTTTTATTAATAATATAAGCTGCATATAAGGAATACAACCAAATCCTCTGTCATACCATAAAATTGTATCATTATTTTGCATCGTGTTGAATCGCATCGTATCGCCCCGAATCGCATTAGGTTGAATCAAATCGTATAGAATCGTATCGTATCTCAACAGGGGGTGAATCGTATCGCATCGCATCGCCCGGTGCTTCAAATGTATCGTTAATGTATCGTATCGTTGGCACCGTATCGAGATGCGCATCGCATCGGCCTCAGTGATGGAGATGCACATCACTAGTGCACAGTGCACGCACACACACACACACACACACACACACACACACACACACACACACACACACACACACACATGTATACCAATACTTCCTGTCATTGGCATACGTTCTTTTTTTCTTAGTGCCTCATTAGCCTAGGCCGGGATTAAGGATACATGAAGTATTAAAGAGACAGAGAAGTGTTTGCTCTTCAAAACCAAGTGTGTCCTCTTTATTATGAGAACACAGTCGTAGTAGAACACACAGGATGCCTAGCGTCAACAGAGAACAAGACAAAAGAGAGTCGGGTCAGTAGTAGAATACACAGGACGCCTAGCGTCAACAGAGAACAAGACAAAAGAGAGTCGGGTCAGTAGTAGAATACACAGGATGCCTAGCGTCAACAGAGAACAAGACAAAAGAGAGTCGGGTCAGTAGTAGAATACACAGGACGCCTAGCGTCAACAGAGAACAAGACAAAAGAGAGTCGGGTCAGTAGTAGAATACACAGGACGCCTAGCGTCAACAGAGAACAAGACAAAAGAGAGTCGGGTCAGTAGTAGAATACACAGGATGCCTAGCGTCAACAGAGAACAAGACAAAAGAGAGTCGGGTCAGTAGTAGAATACACAGGACGCCTAGCGTCAACAGAGAACAAGACAAAAGAGAGTCGGGTCAGTAGTAGAATACACAGGATGCCTAGCGTCAACAGAGAACAACACTAAAGAGAGTCGGGTCAGTAGTAGAATACACAGGATGCCTAGCGTCAACAGAGAACAAGACAAAAGAGAGTCGGGTCAGTAGTAGAATACACAGGACGCCTAGCGTCAACAGAGAACAAGACAAAAGAGAGTCGGGTCAGTAGTAGAATACACAGGACGCCTAGCGTCAACAGAGAACAAGACAAAAGAGAGTCGGGTCAGCACTCGTTCAGGCGGTCCTGCTCCTAGGTAATAGTGAAGCTCCAGCAGGGAACAAGAGAACAGAGTAATCATTATAAGGCCACATTCTTAACATACCAACGTGTCAATTAGTGACAGCCAGAATGACAGCCAGTGACAGCTTCCAGATGTGACAGACAATCAGTGCGAGACAGCAAATCAGAAGTGACATACAATTAGTGCAACCCAACAACAATGTGAAGTACTCCAGACAGACAGTAGGATACCACCCTAAGGTAGAGGACAGAACCCCGAACGTTACAGAGAAGCCGGTTTACTTTCGCTTTCAAACCAGCTGCAGCCTGAGAACTGGTGTGAGGGGCTGTAACACTAAAGATGGCGGCAACGACAAAGAATTGCTGCAAAATAAACATACATCTGTTGTTTAAAAAAAAATATATATATATTTTTTTGTAATACTTATAACAATATCGATAATTATGGATATCCCGTGATATGATATTATCGATATCGTTATCGCAATATCATTTTTGGCCATATCGCCCAGCCCTACAAGTGGTTATAGTGTAACAGAGTATTTTCTGTTTCCCAAATAATAGATTCTTATCAAACTGGTGAACTACACGCCTGTAGCCCCTAAAGCTGCTAAAATACACATTTTGTTCACTGTTTTGTTTCTAGAAGTAGAGCAGGTTGG
The DNA here is from genome assembly GCF_963971535.1 of Notolepis coatsorum. Classification (NCBI taxonomy): domain Eukaryota; kingdom Metazoa; phylum Chordata; class Actinopteri; order Aulopiformes; family Paralepididae; genus Notolepis; species Notolepis coatsorum. The sequence goes on from NC_140172.1 coordinate 552,884, forward strand.
AAACCCTAAGTATTACTCTCCCCAAAACCAAGACTTCTCCCCAAGCAGAAACAATTTATGAGTAATGCATATACCTACCTCCATTATGGGCGGTAAGCAGGACCGGTTCTAGGCATAGGCAGTATAGGCAAATGCTAAGGGCGCCACCACCTTTTTTTCTTTTCTTTTTTTAATAATTTTTCTTTTTTATATACTATTAGTATATAAAAAATAAAAATTATAAAAAAAAAAAAAAAAAAAAGGGGTGGGACCAAGTCATTGTTTTTCAAGTCTCAAGTCAGTCTCAAGTCTTGGTACTCAAGTCCCGAGTGAAGTCCCAAGTCAAGACAGGCAAGTCCCGAGTCAAGTCCCAAGTCAAGACTGACAAGTCCCAAGTCGAGTCCCAAGTCCTAACCTTTGAGTTTCGAGTCCTAAACAAGTCATAATAAAAATCACCACAAAAAAAAATCACAAAAAAAATCATTATCAACTTGTTGGCAAAACATAATCTAATTTCTATAAATGTCATAATATTCAGAATCAGGGTTAGTCTCACAACTAGATACATTTGGGCAAGAGCTGCTTGAGAAAACCAGTTCAGGAGTATATTGAGAGAAAAAATAATAATAAGGATCACCATATCCATTTTAAAGGTAGGATAACAATAACCAACATATTGTCTTCCCACTTGGACCAATAATTTATTTAACGTCTGCCTGCCCTGTATACAGTCTATGGCACATGATCCATAATTAGCAGACCTCGGTTCAACTAACTAGTCTACATTTTGGGGTATAAAAAATCATATCTATACATTTTGGGGTATAGAAAATCTGTACTGAAATGACAAGGCATCTCTGCATTTCGTATATTAGGTAGTTTATTAGGTATTAGAATTAGGTAGGGCCTAATTCGTGTGCGAGTTCTCTCTCTCTACCTTGGATCAATGACAAAAGTATTTTTCAATTGTTTGTATTGAGCCCATTCTGCAATCTGTTAATACAAATGTCAATCAATAAAAACAAATTAAGGAGCAGCAGTACTGTTAGACTACTGCTGGCCATTCATCAACCGAGACATTGCTGATTGTTTTATTTTATATGACTACCAACTGCCTAGCCATAACGTTATACTGACTGTGTCGATGCCTCTCTCAGTTACAGTGGGTGACAATATTGTCACAAGGAAAGACGAAATTACATACCTAGAAGCAAATCTTTCCTGTGACAAAATGGCATCCAATGTAATAAAAAAAGTCAACCAACGAACTAGATTATTGTACCGGATCTCCTCTCTGGTAAACAAGAATACCCTGAAGACTCTGGCAGGAGCACTCATTCAAGGGTACTATGACTATGCTTGCACCTCATGGTACCAAAGTACCTCAAAGGCGCTAAAAACAAGATTACAAACATCACAAAACAAACTGGTCAGACTACTGCTTGACCTTACTCCTAGAACCCACCTCACCCCTGCCCACTTTGACTACCTAGTATGGCTTAGAGTAGAAGACAGTGTACAGCAACTTGCAATGGGCCTGGTCTACAAGATACAACAAGATACCCATGTACATGTCAAAATACTTCCCAAAGGTCAGTGAATACCACAACCACAACACCAGAGGGAGCTCCACAAATTATGTTAAACCCAGATTCGGCTCAAACAAGGGACTAAATACGTTTAGCAATTATGCCACATCAATGTGGAATGCCCTACCCACAGCTGTAAAGGAATGTGAATCACTACCCACTTTCAAAACCACTCTCAAAGAACACCTACGGGAGACTGCAATTCGAAACTGGCCCCCTCCAATGTCCTACCCCAACCCCCTCCAATGTGCAATAAATGACCTAACCCAAGAATACACGAGACACGATGTTCTTCTTAGAACCAAGTATGGTTTCGGTGATATTCCAATGTACACTTTTGCTTGTACAGTTGTACAGTTTCCCCCACCCCGCCTACCTAACTAACTAAATTGATTGGATGCTGTCGGATGTTTTCACACAAAGTGGGCAGTAGATTCTTTGAGCCATGACACAATTTACATTTAACTAAAACGTTATTGAGGATATCCAATATCATGTGTAACGATGGGCGCCGCCATTGACAGTCTCAACTAAACACAGAAAAAATAAAACATGCCCACAATCTGCAGGTGACAGGACGAACGCGGAAGTGCAACTCCGTTAGGGAAAATATACATGGGAGCTGCGTGAATTAAGTGTATATTCGCTGGAAATGAATTAATTCACGGCACATTTAATAACATGATTTTTAATCGTTGGGCATGGGGGAATGTATCAAGACTTGTCAAGTCAAAAGGCTCAAGTCCAAGTGAAGTCACGAGTCATTGGTGTTGAAGTCAAAGTCTAAGTCAAAGTCTTTTTTGTTTTGGTCAAGTCAAGTCCAAAGTCATCAAATGCGTGACTCAAGTCTGACTCGAGTCCAAGTCATGTGATTCGAGTCCACACCTCTGGTTATTTCGAAATACTGAAGTCTTATCTATAGTACAGTTCCAACATGTATAACAATCCCATGGAAAATGAGTGTTTTACAATGGCTCATTCATTTGGACGGCGAGTGAAAAATTCTCCAAACATTCTTCGCTCCCTTTACCGTATGGAACAGAATCAACTGTATTGCAAGGGGGCAACAGATAAAATCCTGCCTAGGGCAGCCAATTGGTCAGAGCCAGCCCTGGCGGTAAGTGTGTACACAAAGTTAAAACACAGATATACACATTCTCTCCTCAAGTAGATAATTATCTTTTTTGGGTTATCAATGAATAAAATGTTCTACATGTATTAACTCTAGAATTGCCACAGTTATCTACAATAGCAACGATAAAGAAGTGCCAACCACATATTATTATAATAATTCATCCAGTTTTCTTTTAAGTGTTTTGGTTAATCAGAGTCATAGCTGTCAACATTGGGATTTGAAAAAATGGGAGATTTCGCCCCCGCCCCCCTCCCCCGCCCCCTCCCAATGTAGTCTCCTCCCCCTCGTATGTATATATTTTTTGTTAGGATGTTTGTTGACAGCTGGTCTCTGCTGAGCTGACTCGTCGCTGCCATCTGCTGGTCAAAACCTGTATGTACCCAAGGACTGGGTGAACTACTAATTGCTACATTAAATTAATCAGATACCTGGTTGAAAGTGAAATGCTGTGTACATCCCTGCATTAAATGAATGGAAGTGTCAGTGTTTCTGTAGAGGAGATGAAACGCCTGCTCTTGTCGGCACTGCGCAGCCGTGGAATCGCATGGCCATAGATTTAGAATAGATAGAAAGGGCACATTGTGGTGTATCATAATTAATTTGTTGAATACAATAGGATTTTTATAACGTTGACACAAATTAAGGAATATTTACACTAAGTTCTCTTTTACCTCTTATTTAATGCATTCATTAATTTAATTGTATACTGTTTATATTGTACATAGTCCTGTGTGTTGTATATTGTGTCCTATGTTACTTTTGTGTTTATTGTCTCTTTCTATATACACCGTGGGAAGGGGGGCACGGAATTGAATTTTTCTGTATGTCTTGCACAAATTGGAAAATGACAAAGTTGACTTTGACTTTTAACATGTGTCTATAGTGTCAGACACTAATTGTAATGTTAAAAACGGATACTGCTGTAATATAAAGTGAAATTCTACCATGCCTCAATGTATCAACTTTAAACATACACTAAATGTTAATGTTAGAAATGTTAATTTCCAGGGCGGTCAGGTGGCGTAACGGAGATTGCGTTCGTCACCAACCCCGGAGACGCCTGTTCAAATCCAGCTCACAGCTCCGGGGTTGTCACCAGCTTGGCTGGCCGTTCACACTAATACAATTGGCAGTATTAGAGGGTGGGAGAAGCTGGCGGGGTGGGTCCGGGTCGTTGTAAACAGCGACTCCTACAGTTCGGTCGGGGCGCCTGCTAAGCGCGGATAGGATCTAAGGGCGGTAGTGTGATCCTTCCACACGTTACACGCTCTCAGTGAGAGTCCGCGCTGCCAGGTGAAAAGAAGCGGTTGATTGGCTAGACGTGTGTCGGAGGAAGCACGTGATAGCCTCCACTCTCCCAGACCGACTGTGGGGGGTAAGTGCGCAGCAACCAGGAAGGGGATTGGGAATTGGCATAACGACTAACATTGGGATGGGAGAAAATCTGAGGAAAAAGGAGGGGGAAAAAGATCAATAAAAAAAATAAAAATAAATGTTAATTTCCATTATTTCCTCCATGTGCAACATTTCCTAAGAACAGCAATGTCCATTCTATCAACTCCAAATCTGTGCTATGAGCTCAATTCTCCCGGTGCATGCAGAAGTAGAATTGCTGTCTTGTTTTGGATGAATGAGTAGAAATAAAAAACTGAAATCTTGTTTTATTAAAGTAGTTTTGACATGTGATATAGATAAAGATATTGTTTCATTGTGTATTGATTAACTTTACATTTGCGCTTTATTACTTTAGAAAAGTTATACTGGCACATGGGTCTAATACAGCAATGGATTATGGGTAAATGCAACGTTAAAGCAGTGCCAATGTGAGACTGACTTTACATTAAACGAATGACAATAATATAGTATAAAGTAGGGTATTATTTGGACTAAAGAATGGTGTTGTCTCACCCTACTCGCATGTTGACGGAGAGCACCATACATTATACACTGAGAAACCACGGCCGAGAGTGAGCTCTCCAGGAACAACCCCACCTTGCCCTACAGTTTGTCGACAACTGTCTTCCGGTCTGACTTCCTCTGCTGATGTTCTAATCTACACTGCTCTCATCTGTCCTCACGGATGCAAATTGCAGCCATTTTGTATACATTTAAAAAAAAAACTGGAAAAATACAGGAAAATTTTTTAACGGGAGGACGGCGGGAGAGAAGGTTGAAATACGGGAGAATAAACGGCAGGGTTGACAGGTATGATCAGGGTGTTTACCAATCGTATATTATCGTTTTTTTTTTGTTCCAAGTGTTATTTTTGATTACATCACTAACAAAATAATAAAAGAAAAAATACTAATTTAATCAAATTAATCACTTTATTCAAATTGAGGCTTTAGTTTGAGGATATAAATAAAAAAATTTAAAAAAGAATTTATAAAAAATGTATGAGAATACATTTTTTTATTTACATTTTTTAATTAAAAACGAAGGTTCGAACGTCTGTTCCAAAAACCCTAACAAAGTTTGAATCGCTATTCAAATTGAGGATTTAGTTTGAGGATAAAAAAAAAAAAATATATATATATATATATTTTATTTTTATTTAAAAATTATTAAAAACGAATTTGATTTAAAGGGGACATGCATTATAAATGCATTTTTTCTGTGTTTAGCATGGTTTTATAGTAATACAGGTTAGTATCAATTAGTGTTGTCACGATACTGGAATTTCGACTTCGATACGATACCTTGAAAAGTATCGATACTTCGATACCATTTCGATACCAAAAAAAAAATATAAACAAATTTAGCTTTTGTTGCTGGTTGATTCTCCTCAGCTGGTACTATAAGAGAAGTGGTATGGCTAGCCATACCACTGATGAAGGACATTGTCCGAAACATGTCTGCTTTTGATTCAGGCTGCCAATAAAAAACATTGAACCTGTGAGTGCTGGTCCGGCTACCCTGCTTTGAAATACTATAAGAGAAGATAAATATAACACTTTTAAAACCCTTTGTTTATCTTTAGATCACACATTTAAAAATAACTGTTCATCTCACTTCAATCATTTTTATTGCAAATGCAGAACATGGTATTTTCTCAAGCAGACAGATGTAAACACTGTAATCTGTGTTGCATGTACCTGACAAACTGAACTGTTTGTATTACAGTTAGTAACAGTTTCGATTTTTATGTAAAGATAACGAGAGCGAACAAGAGAGAGAGAGAGAGAGAGAGAGAGAGAGAGAGAGAGAGAGAGAGAGAGAGAGAGAGAGAGAGAGAGAGAGAGAGAGAGAGAGAGAGAGAGAGGGGCTATGCTCGGAGCATTTTAGTAACGTTACATTTTTAACAAGATTGCTTCTATTTAAACACTTGATGGAAACGGGGTAACGTTAACCTTATGTCGACTGTAGTATTGTATGACCTTGACATAACATTTAAACGTTAACGTTACTCCGTTTCCATGCAGTAATTATAAATGGGCAGCTAAGCTAACGGAGCTAACTGCTAGCAGTAGCTAACGTTAGCTGGTAGCTGTAACATTACAACGAATCAGCTGTTGATATTATGTGCCATCAGTAGACAACGTATCATGTATTAAACTAGAGTTAATGGTTTAATGCTTCAGTCACAGTGATGTTGAAAGAGCAGCTGTCACGAACCTCTTTCATTTCTTTATGGAGATCCGCGTTGGCACTGCTCTAACACCGCTTGCAAATAGCATTGGGGCAGCTTTAGCTTGTCCTTCGTTGTTTACTTCAAACCCGAAGTACCTCCAAACAGCACTTCTGCTGTTTTCTTTATCCACAAGCACAAGTTGCGGAGGCTCTGCATTTGCCATCTTCTTCAGCTAAAATATTTGTTTACAAATACAAACTGAAGACGACTCTGTGAGGGGGAGGGCTGGAGCAGGCGGAGGGGCAAGCGTGCTCTGAACAACTTGCTGTAGAACACTCGCCAGCTGGTACCGATACTGCAGAAAGTATCGGTATTTCGGGAAATGAGTATCGAAGGCGTTTTAAATATTCAGTATCGATATGTATCGATACTTCGATATTTTTGACAACACTAGTATCAATGGGTCTGTCTCTAATTACCATATTGACTCATCAGTCTTGTCTCAAGTTCACCTGATCTTCCCTCACTCAACTAAACGAAAGGTTATGACTATAACCTAGTTATATGAGTACTGGCTGAGCGTCTCGCTCTTTGCCATACCGAGATATACCCCTATCTCCAGTACCTACTGTACTTCATTATCTAAACAATGCACCCATGCACTTGACCAGGCCCCGCCCTCAGTGTCCCCCTATAAGACACCGGACATGGTCATACTCGCCCTTCCTCGGGAAAAAGTTTCCATCATAGAAAACCCAACCAAGGGACCTCAGGGCGCGCTAAGAGCAAGACGCTCAGCCAGTACTCATATAACTAGGTTATAGTCATAACCTTTCGTTATATAGCGTACTGGCCTCGCGTCTCGCTCTTCGCCATACCGAGATATGGGGCAGAGCAGACGCGTGGCCCGACAAATGTACCCTCTGAGGACCCGCAAGCCCTACCACCAGGGGGGAGGGGAGTCTCGTCCACCGGCCCTTTCTAGTGAAGAGGGTGCGGCAGTCAACTCCACCAAAGTGCAAAAAAAGAGGGAACTAGAGACCCCTAAAAACGCACAGCACAGGCGGGACCACGTGTGACACAGCACCCTGTGGCACACACCCACACACCCCTGCTAGCCCACCGAAGGGCGGGACGCAGGGGAGGTCCCAGACCTCAGAACCGCCTGGGAGACAGAACCCCCAGTCATGTCCATGAGGTAAAACCTAACGAAGGGACCCGGGGAGGACCAAGAGGCCGCAGCACAGAAGTCCTCCACCGAGGCCCCCCCTAACAAGGCGGCAGAGGCCGCCACTCCACGAGTGGAGTGCGCCCTGACACCCCCAGGGGGGCCAGTCCAGCCAACGTATAGCAAAGGGCAATGCCCTCGCACAACCAATGTGACAGGCGCTGTTTGGACAGTGCCTTACCAGCGCGAGAGCCACCGTAACAAAGAGCTGATCGGTAGCCCTGAAGTCCTGAGTCCGACTGAGGTAAACCCCCAAAGCCCGGCCGGGACACGACAGGTGAAGGCTTGCCTCTAACTCACCAGCGTGAGGAGGCGGATGAAACGCCTGAACCACAATATCCCTGGAGCGAAAAGCTCCGGATATTTTTTGGCACGAAGACTGGATTAGGCCTCAGAGTCGCACCGCTATTGAATAGACAAGCACTCAGGCCGCACCGAGAGAGCACACAGCTCACCCACGTGCTTAGCCGAGGTGATGGCCGGCAGGAATGCAGTCTTGAAGACAGCTGTTCCAAAGATGCCTGCTCAAGAGGCTCAAACGGTGCCTCAGACAACCGGCCGAGGACCAGTTGGAGGTCCCAACTCGGAGACAGAGAACGTTCCACCGGCTTAAGACGCAGAGCACCAAGCAGGAAACGCTTCACAAGAGGGTGGCTGAACAACGTAACAGCCTCAAACCCCACATGACAAGAGGATATAGCCGTGGCATATACCCTCACCGTCGAAGCCGACAGTCTACCCAAAATAGACTGAAGGGCGTGCTCATCTTAGGGCGTGCTCATCTAATGTAGCCGATCCCTCGGCCGCAAAGGCTGTCGGCCTTGCGGTCACCTGTTGACGTTGTGCCCAGGGTACCTCAGGCGGGGGAAACATGGCCGCTGGTTGAGGACCTCGCCATAGCCGCTGGTGAGGCCGTGCTCTCACCTCTGGCTGCGCGGTGTGAGGCGGTGTGGGGCCTAGGTCAAATACCGCCCGCGCTCCTGCGGAAAGACCAAAGACCTCTCCCTTCCTCTCTCGAACGCAGTGAGCGCTCTGTAATATGATCATGATCATTATGATCGACTGGAATAAAAAATAATAATAATAGGTTTACTACTTACATACTGTAGTTGTCTCTTAATACTGTAGTTGTTCATTAATGTTACCTAAATGTCATAAGTGAATTATATAGAGACAACTCACCAAAATTCACTATTGCACAACTGATTTTTACAATAATTTGTGATGCCATCACAAACACTGGCATTTAAAGGGTACAATTTCAAACATTGTCTGCGGACCCCCAGACCCCCCGCTTAAAAAGTGGCCTGACTGGGGCTATATTTCGCACTATATTTCCCGGCCTGAATGATTTCCCCAGTCCGGTCCTGCCTGTATCACTCTACATATTAATACTACAACTCTGTACATACTGTACATAGCTCTGTTACTCAGTAGTACTCATTTATATACGTTATACCCAGTTTAATCACCTGTACATTGTATATTACTATTGCACTTTACTGTTACATTTGCACTCTGGTTGGATGCCAAACTTATTTCCGTTGTACTGTACTTGTGCTTCAGATTCAAATCCAGCTCCCATTTATGTCACATGCCTGATTTTCATTTTCTATTACACTGCAGGAAGGAATGGCAGACTTGTGGATATGGTGGATCGTTGTTGTCTTTCTGATTAGCAATGTCAGCAACATCAAGGTGACACACAACTTTCCCCTGACAGTGGTTTCCTCCACTTCATGTTAATGAGGCTATGTTCACACTGCAAGCCTTAGGGCTCAATTATAATCTATTGCTCAGATCATATTTAATTTGTTTGGCTGTTCACAGAATGTTAAAACGCTCCTGAACTTGACCTGAATGCGCAAATGAACAATAAAGAAGAGGGCGGTAAAAGAATTGTGACAAATGTCAATCTAGAGTTACATAAAAGTCACATGGAAGTCACATAACTGTTCAGACTGAGGTCAGCTGTTTTGACCTGTATCTGATTTATCAGAAGTGAACAGATCAGATTCTGTTGTAAAAAATTCTGATCTGAGTCACATATGAGCAAATAAATCAGATTTGGGCCTCTTTCGTCTGCAGTGTGAATGTAGCCTTAGATGTTCCAGTAACATTGTCAACGACGTTTGTGTCTATAATGCATTATAATAATATTACTAACATTATATGAAATCATACAAAAATTATAACTATAATCACTCATAAATAGGTCATGTATTATAATAATAATACTGACTTATAATTAATGACTTATAACATCGTCTATGCTACATTAGCGCTTTTGGAATGAATTGCAATATTCAAATTTCATTGGACTTTGAAAAACATTATGAATTTGCATGCTGTCACGTTTAACCGTACTGTGTTCCACACGTGTTCCTCCTGGGTGACTGTGGTGAACGGTGAGAGGAAGCTTCACTACCCTAAGGACTCCCCACAGCTCTCCAATGGTTTTGCTCTGATGTCTCAGTTTCTATGAGGCGCCGATTGGGCCAAAAGCCTGTCGAATACAAGACACCCATCTGGGCCTCTCTCGCGGACCAAAACTTGTCGGCGCGTGCGGCCCAACTGGATAGGCAGTGTCTTGTATTCGACAGCCTTTTTGTCCCAATGGGCACCTCATAAGTTTCAACCTGGTCTCTTGCTGCTGAGGCCAGAAAGTCTCAGTTATCAGAACGAGCCTACAGTGCCGTCTAGCTTTGTTGCTCTATTAGCAGACAACCCAGAGTCATCCATATACCCCACTTTCTAAGACTAGGCCCTATGTTCCCACAGCCCTATGTTCCCACAGCCCTATGTTCCCACAGCCCTATGTTCCCACAGCCATATGTTCCCACAGCCCTATGTTCCTACAGCCCTATGTTCCAACAGCCCTATGTTCCCACAGCCCTATGTTCCCTCAGCCCTATGTTCCCACAGCCCTATGTTCCCACAGCCCTATGTTCCCACAGCCCTATGTTCCCACAGCCATATGTTCCCACAGCCCTATGTTCCCACAGCCCTATGTTCCAACAGCCCTATGTTCCCACAGCCCTATGTTCCCACGGCCCTATGTTCCCCCAGCCCTATGTTCCCTCAGGACTATGTTTCCCCAGCCCTATGTTCCCTCAGCCCTATGTTCCCACAGCCCTATGTTCCCTCAGGCCTATGTTCCCACAGCCCTATGTTCCCACAGCCCTATGTTCCCTCAGCCCTATGTTCCCTCAGCCCTATGTTCCCTCATCCCTATGTTCCCTCAGCCCTATGTTCCCACAGCCCTATGTTCCCTCAGGCCTATGTTCCCACAGCCCTATGTTCTCACAGCCATATGTTCCCACAGCCCTATGTTCCCTCAGCCCTATGTTCCCACAGCCCTATGTTCCTACAGCCCTATGTTCCCTCAGCCCTATGTTCCTACAGCCCTATGTTCCCACAGCCCTATGTTCCCACATCCCTATGTTCCCTCAGCCATATGTTCCCTCAGGCCTATGTTCCCACTTCCCTATGTTCCCACATCCCTATGTTCCCTCAGGCCTATGTTCCCTCAGGCCTATGTTCCCACATCCCTATGTTCCCTCAGCCCTATGTTCCCTCAGCCCTATGTTCCCACAGCCCTATGTTCCCTCAGCCCTATGTTCCCTCAGCCCTATGTTCCCACAGCCCTATGTTCCCTCAGGCCTATGTTCCCACAGCCCTATGTTCACACAGCTATATGTTCCCACAGCCCTATGTTCCCACAGCCCTATGTTCCTACAGCCCTATGTTCCCACAGCCCTATGTTCACACAGCCCTATGTTCCCACAGCCCTATGTTCCCACAGCCCTATGTTCACACAGCCATATGTTCCCACAGCCATATGTTCCCTCAGGCCTATGTTCCCACAGCCCTATGTTCACACAGCCCTATGTTCCCACAGCCCTATGTTCCCTCAGCCCTATGTTCCTACAGCCCTATGTTCCCTCAGCCCTATGTTCCCTCAGGCCTATGTTCCCACAGCCCTATGTTCCCACAGCCCTATGTTCCTACAGCCCTATGTTCCCTCAGGCCTATGTTCCCACAGCCCTATGTTCCCACAGCCATATGTTCCCTCAGGCCTATGTTCCCACTTCCCTATGTTCCCACATCCCTATGTTCCCTCAGGCCTATGTTCCTACAGCCCTATGTTCCCACAGCCCTATGTTCACACAGCCCTATGTTCCCTCAGCCCAATGTTCCCACAGCCCTATGTTCACGCAGCCCTATATTCCCACGGCCCTATGTTCCCTCAGCCCTATGTTCCCACGGCCCTATGTTCCCTCAGCCCTATGTTCACACAGCCCTATGTTCCTACAGCCCTATGTTCCTACAGCCCTATGTTCCTACAGCCCTATATTCCCACGGCCCTATGTTCCCTCAGCCCTATGTTCCCACAGCCCTATGTTCCCTCAGCCCTATGTTCCCTCAGCCATATGTTCCCACAGCCCTATTGTTACGACCCCTGTGTGTCTAAGGGTAAAGGGCTGTAACATAACAGTTGGTTGACAGAAAAGATGGACCACGTTTGTAAACAACAATGATATTTATTGAATAGAGGCAAAGGAAGCACATGTAGCTCAGGGGTGAGCCCAGGCCAAAACAACAAACAAACACCACTATACTCCAAATAAACACAATCTAATCTATGGTAAAAGAGATTACATTACCTAAACTACTCTTACCTAACCAAAACAGGAGAAAACAATGTCCAAAGGAAATGGCAGCTCACCCCATCTGTGCTTCCTGAGAAAGAGAGAAAAACACATTAATTATACAGAAACAAAAGCAGAATATATACAAAAACAAACTATAACTAACAATGCTCTCTCTGTGGCCATACACACACAAGGAAATTACTACTAAGCACCAAAGGCCAATAAACGAAATGCAATACTGTCAAAGTTACAGGTTTACCAAAAACACAACAGGCCTAGCCTCATGCCAGAGAGAGAGAAAGACTGAAGTGAGAAGCCATGTTTTAACAGGTGTGGGGTGATCCATGATTGGGTGGTGTGGATTGAGTGTTGGAGTCTGAAGCCATCCACCAATCGGTGCTGTATTGCAATAATGGAAGAATTGACCAATGGTGAAGGGAACAATGGCTGGAGGGAGGAAACAAACAAAATGGAGAACACACACACATGGAGACACACACTGGGGAATATACACATTGGGATGTAACACCTATGTTCCCACGGCCCTATGTTCCCTCAGCCCTATGTTCCCTCAGCCCTATGTTCCCACAGCCCTATGTCCCCACGGCCCTATGTTCCCTCAGCCCTATGTTCCCTCAGCCCTATGTTCCCACAGCCCTATGTTCCCACAGCCCTATGTTCCCACGGCCCTATGTTCCCTCAGCCCTATGTTCCATCAGCCCTATGTTCCCACAGCCCTATGTTCCCTCAAGCCTAAGTTTGGACATAACCCGATATTTCCCGGAGCAAAATTTACATTATTATCATTTACCATTATTAGGAAATTAAACAAAAGATTATTCTGAGCATAAAATCTCTCCTCACTCTGTTCTCTCTCCTCACTCTGTTCTCTCTCCTCACTCTGTTCCCTCTCTCCTCACGATGACCTCTACACGACCCGGATCCCTGAACCAGCCTATATTAGGTAATTTTGGATTCTTGTGAGACATTTAAATGAAAACAAATACAGAGGGATATTACTGTATGCTGATGAGCCTAACACACTATCTCCACTACAAGCACTGTGATGCAGGGATGGGCAAAACTCACAAAACGACTTCGTTGAATTACTAATCGCCCACCCCCCACGTTAACATATGATTTAGTTTTTACTTAATAGTGAACCTGAGATCATTCAACAAGGGAGCTAGCCGGCTGCTGTCGTTGCTAACAGCTAACGCTAGTGCACCAAGCTAGTGTATTTCTGTTGTTGCTAACAGCTAACGCTAGCGCACCAAGCTAGTGTATTTCTGTTGTTGCTAACAGCTAACGCTAGCGCACCAAGCTAGTGTATTTCTGTTGTTGCTAACAGCTAACGCTTGCGCACCAAGCTAGTGTATTTCTGTTGTTGCTAACAGTTAACGCTTGCGCACCAAGCCAGTGTATTTCTGTTGTTGCTAACAGCTAGCGCTTGCGCACCAAGCTAGTGTATTTCTGTTGTTGCTAACAGCTAACGCTAGCGCACCAAGCCAGTGTATTTCTGTTTTTGCTAACAGTTAACACTAGCGCATTAAGCTAGTGTATTTCTGTTGTTGCTAACAGCTAATGCTAGCGCACCAAGCCAGTGTATTTCTGTTTTTGCTAACAGTTACCGCTTGCGCATTAAGCTAGTGTATTTCTGTTGTTGCTAACAGCTAACGCTAGCGCACCAAGCCAGTGTATTTCTGTTTTTGCTAACAGTTAACGCTTGCGCATTAAGCCAGTGTATTTCCGGGAACTAAAGCATTAATTCCAAAAGTTACATCACTGATGCTTGAAATGTATCAACTTAGTGAAACAACATGGCAAATGTACAAAACATTGCTACCATGTAACATCTCCAGCCTCTCTTTCTTCATCTTTCTTTTCTGTTCTCCCAGCTCTTAACACATTGAGTGCCATGGACGCTTTTTGTCGTTAGTTCATGCCGACCTTTGAGTGCCCCCGACGCTATATAGCGTTTGTTTGTCGTTTTATTTTTATTTTTTGGCGATTTGAATTCATATTTCATCAATCGAGCCTCGGGTTAGTGCTGCAGAGTCTCTCTGAGCTCAATTCGGAAGATACCGCCCCCTATCATCTCTCCCTGTGGTACTGCACCCCATTACTTTACACTGATGCAGGGGGGGTGGCCAGTTTCCTCATTTTACTTTTCCGTCAAGGCCAACTGAAGGATCGATTGTGCTCGCCGGCCTGGAAAACGCTTGGATTATGTATTTACAGTACCAACACTGTAATCAATAAGCGTGATCGATATTTGGAATGGCGATCCGGAATTGGAATAATCTTTTTGGATAACATCTGATCTCAGGTAAGGAATTTATTTTACCAGTCTTAGGATAATCAGAGCTGTTTTCACAGAGATATAAGCGTTTGCCCTGTGCGTGTGTGTGTGTGCGCGGTGAACGCTGATGAGGAAATGAGAGAATTGATTTTTCAGCCCGCCTCTATAGTGTGCATAAGTACACATATACTATCGATAATCTAGCGTTTATTTGAAAACGATTCATAAATAGGCCGAAAAATGACAGTTTTTGTGTATGCTAGAATATTCCAGTAAATGCCTTTTATCACGGAATCTATATATTTTCCTGAAAAACTAGGGCTTTCAAAATGCTATAAAACATAAATGAACCAATTAAAAAACAATCCGTTTCGACAATGTTGACTGCAAAGTCATTGATAAGCGATAATGTAAGACAGATTATGCGTTCACAACGCTATCATTGAAGTGGGTGGTGGCATTTAACCATGTTTCCCATGTTAATGGCTGGCACTCAAACTGTTAAAATACTGTTATGCAGGGCCGTCTTTAGGCATAGGCAGTATAGGCAAATGCTAAGGGCGCCACCACCCAGAGGGGACAACACATTTTTTTTTTTTTTTTTTTTTTTTTTTTTACTAATACTACTAGTTATTTCGAAATACTGAAGTCTTATCTATAGTACAGTTCCAACATTTATAACAATCCCATGGAAAATGAGTGTTTTACAACGGCTCATTCATTTGGACGGCGAGTGGGAAATTCTCCAAACAAACAACTTCTTGGTCTTCTTCTCTCCCTTTACCGTGTGGAACAGAACAAACTGTGATGCAAGGGGGCAACAGATAAGATCCTGCCTAGGGCAGCCAATTGGTCAGAGCCAGCCCTGCTGTTATGTTACCTGGCTAGCTACCTGTACTCAGCATGCCGTTCAGCGGTGTAACAGTTAATAGGGTCCCCTCTCAATACACTACACATTGTAGGTGCCGGTAAAAACCAGGGAAATGTTTTTTAGACTAAATTATATTTGCATAAACAAATAGATTATTTATAATTTAAAGGAACATGCCAACATTTTGGGAAATTAGCTTACCGTCTTCTCCAGAGAGAGACAAGAAGATAGATACGAGTCTCCTCTCTCAAGAATCAAGAATCAAGAGGTTTATTTGTCACATACATACCTGGGTATAGCCTACAGTGAAATGCGGGTGGTCATGGCCGCATCGATTGTGCAATAATACAATAGACATAGAATAATACAATAATAAAATAGACAGAAAAAAAAACAGGTAAGACATAAGATGTGCATGATAAAATAGACGTGCTAAATACCTGAGAGGGCACTGGTTCCTATGTACACTACTATACAATATACAATTTTAGCTCCGTCATTATTATACTTAATGTATCTAAACTATATTATACAAGAGCCACATCTGTTCTTTCTTTGAAGTTACTTTTTATATACCTCATTCCTTTAAAGTGACTTTTCCATTATTTAAAGTGACATTTTAAGCCTTAAGGTCCCCCTATAGGGGACCCTGCTTTTCTTTATCATAAATCGATCAATAGAGATCCTATTAGATCTCCAATTATCATATCATGGGGTATCATTGAAAAGCCACACTCATTGGCTACAACCCTGTGCAAAGATTTTCGAGATTGCCAAATGATTGACGGAGCTAGAACCCCGGGAGTCGGGGGTGGTAATGTGTACTTTTGCGTAATTTGGGGCATGCCTCACATATCGGCATGTAACTCGAGAACCGCTGAACGGATTTTGTCACCTGAGAGGGCAATCGACAGGCAACAAATAGGGCTTTTATTCTATCTATATATTGTATTAAAAGAAATGCACACCCGAGCCACTAGAGGTCGGCAAAGAATCGTCCACATGTGGGCCCTTGGATGTTAAGAGGTTAATGTTTAAAAATATATATATTTGTAGCCAAGAGTAAATACCATAACCCTATCAAAAACAGTAGTCAAAGTATATATTTTCATTTTACCGATGTTTTATACGATTTATCGGAAATACGAATTTATCTGAAAATGCTAATTATAGTAAAAACCGCAAGGAAATTACTAAATCCAGATTCAACCCTGCCATTGGAAAGAGGAGCATTTTCCCTATCCACCAATAAGGTCCTATATGATAATAAGGTCAAGGTCAAGTTCAAGGTCAAATATGAATTTATAATTATAATCGATTATCATTAATTACTGTATCTACAAATCCTTCTGTTTAATCATCTTCCCTTTATTCATTTGCTTAGATTATTTGTACACATGATCTCAATAAGGTGGTGAATGAGCTCAGTGAGCATTTTCTCCTACCCATATCAATTTTTGATCAAAGATGCAAAAATCATAAATCATAATTTATATTCTCTTTTTCTTCATTACAATTTACTCAGCCTAGTAACAGACACAATATTTCTGACACTGGAAATACATACCCCCAGGTCCCTAGATGTTCCTAGATACCAAGAACATGCAAATTGACCTTGCAGAAGTGGAGCAATCTTCCATTTACTTAGGCGGGTCATTCTACGGAAGCTTGCCATTTTCACTTTTTAATGTTTGATTTGAAAAGTATTGTTTTAAAAGTTTTGGATACTTTTTTTTTTTTAACACTTTGAGTGCCACGCCGGGTTTTCCTTTTTACCCCCTGAATGCCACCATCGGCGCCAATGTTAACCTTAATATCGCCTAATCTATGTTTTAAATTATGGCTATGTGTCTAATCTGCCCATCGCATTATCAAAGACTATTTTCCAGTCAGTGCTGTCAAGGCAGATTGGTTTTTTATCGCGTCATTTCCGTTTCAGAGCATTTAGAAAAGCACCCGTTTTAAGATAAAAAACAGCCCATTCTGGACCATTCTATGAAAATCATCTTTTACTGGAATATTCCACAACGTTGATATTCGTCGGCCTTTTTATGAATCGTTTTCAAATAAACACTAGATGATCAAT
Source organism: Notolepis coatsorum (assembly GCF_963971535.1). NCBI lineage: Eukaryota > Metazoa > Chordata > Actinopteri > Aulopiformes > Paralepididae > Notolepis > Notolepis coatsorum. Next base: position 570,300 of record NC_140172.1, read on the forward strand.
ATTATATGTGCACGCAAGCACATTCGGGCCGCGCACGGATAATCGCTGCGTTGATTTCCTCTTGGACTTTTACAGTGAAACCGAAAGAGCCCATTTCACAAAACAGCTTATAACTTCATCAAAATTAGTCTGATTATCCTAACACTGATAACATAGAGTCCTTACCTGACATCAGATGGTATCCAACTGGTATATTCCAATTCCTGACCACCATTCGAAAAAATCGATAAGTGTATAGATCCAACGCGATACAGTAGAACTCCATGATCAGCGGGGCTCAGAGGCTCCAGAATGAACAGTGGTAACCCCGGCTGGATCAGTGGACTGGAAAATGTGGAGTACCGGATTTTTTTCCCCATCCATTTTCATTGAGTCCATTCCAAAATCCCTTATGTCATCTGAAAGACGATAGGGGGCGCTTTTTTCCACATATGCTCTCCAGCGGTGCTCGTGTATACTCGGGTAGGCTCGCGTGATGCAATATGATTTCAGATCGCTAAAAAAAAATAATAATAATAATTCAGAGAAATCTCGTGAGTGGCTTTCAACCACATAAAAATAAACCCGAGATATCTCGTGTGTGGCAGTTAAAGTGTTAAGTGGATTCTTATCTCTCAGAAAGATTTACCGTGCCATCTCAGGCTATTATATTTTTAAAAAAATCACATTTAAACAACATGCATATTTGTTTTTCATCAGCCCTGTTACTACATATCAATTACTGTTTGAAAAAGTTATAAATACATATTTAGAATAATTATGATATCATATGAAAGATAAAAGCCCCTTGTTACAATAGTGTGTTTGTAGAGTTAGAATATTGATGAGTTAACTTTTTTTCCCATGAATAAATATGCCCATTCACAATGGACCCTTTCACAGCATCTTTGATTTAAGAAAAAGTTATGAAAACAAAATAATAATATCCCAATTTCTTTAAGGGAGCCACTGGTTTCTATTACTTAACATATAAAATGAGTTTGTTTTACATTTTTATTTGATTTTCTTAAATTACATCCGAATATTGTACAATTAACAGGGCTGACACCTCAGTAACAGGATTGACACAGTTACCGAAATGGTTATACTGCTTGTTTAAGTTACAATTGTGGGTGTAATGGAGTTATTTAAGAAGATCTTATGGAGATAGTTATGACACAGTCATAAGCCTTTAATTCAACATGACATATCAGAGTACTTTGTTCACAGATATGAGGTTTTAGTGTAGAAGATGATGAAAATAATTATGATACTGCAGATGTAGTCAAATTCAATCAATTGTTCTATTAAAAAACAAAACAAAAAACAATTAGGAATAGGAGGGGGAAAAAACGCCATCTCAGGTACCCTATCAACATGTGAACCTTGGTTGACAGTGAAATTCAACCTTGGCAACAAACAGCAGTGGAACAATGTTTCAAACATCTAACATCTTTTCAAACATCTAAACCCCCCTCCCTAGAATTGCAGAACAAACAATCACCTAATGCACCATTCGTTTGCCTACCCAACAAGTTTTGACCAGATGTCTTTCCGGATCTCTACATGTCGTGCTGTCACATTGACAGGAGAAGGAATCAACCTTAAAATGTCATCAAACATGTACCAGATACAGTCCTCGCGGGATGGCCAGAAATATCTATTCTGGCCAATATGGTGCATGCACTTCACTTGGGCATATCCTTCACCTGTTGCCACAATGATTCCAGGGTACAGCTCCTGGTCATATGCAAGGACACACCATTGACCAATTATCCATCACTACTCCAATCGATCTCCTGGGGTCCTTGAAGTTCTTCAGTCAGCTGTTCTGCTGACTTTTGTGCTTGTGCTTGTGTGGTTGGCTGAGGTATGGCTGGGGTGCTTGTGGTTGGCTGAGGTATGGCTGGGGTGCTTGTGGTTGGCTGAGGTATGGCTGGGGTGCTTGTGGTTGGCTGAGGTAGGGCTGGGGTGCGTGTGGTTGGCTGAGGTATGGCTGGGGTGCGTGTGGTTGGCTGAGGTATGGCTGGGGTGCGTGTGGTTGGCTGAGGTATGGCTGGGGTGCTTGAGGCTTGGGTTGCCTTGATCATTTGGGGGCCCATTATCAGTGGAGGAAAGATGAAGTGGTTAGTGTTGAAACATGTACAGGACAGGTTATTCAATGTGGCACACAGACAGCTGACATCCCTGGTGATCAAGTGGCCTTTCCTGTTGGTGACCACTTGGTGTATTCGCATTGTCCCTGGGACTAATGGGATATTTGCTGGCATGTTACGATAAGCATCCACAATGTTCTCAGTTTCCACATAAAAGAGCCTCACTGTTGTGCCAGTTGTAAGTAGTGCTCGGTAAAGTATGGTGGCATCAGGAATGTCACGCCCTGTACTCACAAGTTGATCTGCCAGTCTTTTTAATACTCCCCCAACACCATTAGGCGCTCCCTTTCCGTGGCTTGCTTCAAAAAAATTCCATGTGCCACTCTCAAAGCCCCTCTTACTCAATTCAGTACTGAACAGGAAGAAATTACCCTTCTGCCTGTATTGAGTACAAGGACCGTCGCTGAAGAAGTGGACCACAGACACAGGTGGATGATTGGCTTGTACGTAGTCCAGTACTGGCTCAAGGTGTTGCCAGATCGCAGGGGGACCTTTTTGCTTGCATTCTGAGATGGTGCAGAAGCAGAGAGGGCGTGCATCTTCACCAACATACAACACACCTGTGTGCATTGATGCCTGTTGGTGCGAGGCACCGAAATGCACAGCCTGGATCTCAGCACTGTACTTACATGAGTAGTTTTCTGAGAAATCCACATGTATAATGCATTCGTGTGAGGACAGACTTCTCTTTCGCTCTCTGGAGAATGAGACCTGCTGCTTGATGTTGAACAGGGGTGCAGTGCTGGGCATACGCGGTCAAACGACGTTTGGGCTTCGTCACTGAGGCCGAAGTGCGCGCATCCTATTATTATGCAAAGTCTAGGTGATAAGTGCCGGTGTCTGTCCTTATCACCTAGACTTTGCATAATAATAGGATACCGACAACCAAATACAAGCCCTGTAGGTGTGGTGGGGGGTACTGGAAGGATATCATCTGTTCTGTGCGCAACCGAGGGAACATGTATGCGCGGGAGCGCGCATGCGCGGGCGTTTGGCCTTCGCCCATATTACGACTGCACCCCTGATGTTGAACGCATGTTTCTTAAACCTGTGCAGGAGACAAGTGAAATGCTCAATGAGCTCCTCTACAGAGCTTTCAATTTGTTTTTTAGCTGTCACTTTGAATGACGAGTAATTTAATTTTTAAATCTCGAAGCTTCGAATTAAAATCGAATCTCGGCCCCGAAGCTTTGAATTCCAAAAAAAAAATCGAAGGTCAGCCCTAGTTGTGTTGTGTTATATTGTGTCATATTGTGTTGTGTCATATCGTGTCATCAGCCTGCCAGGGTGATCAAGGATGGCAACTATATGGGGGCAGATGTTACTTGTTCTCAACTGACGCTGACGAGAACAAGACCTGGACGGAGGCTCATAACTCCTGTCTGGAACTGGGGAGCAACCTGACGAGCATCCAGGACGCAGCTGAGATGGTGAGGCAACACTTAGCATAGCATGAGCGCGCACACACACACACACACACACACACACACACACACACACACACATTCAATTTGATCCTGCCCCCTCCCCCTTCGTATCTCTTCTTGTGCTCCTCTGTCCCCTGTGCCATACTGTACTTTGTGCTCCCCTATCCGCTTGTTGGCCTACTGTTGTTCTATTCTCTGAATGTACTGTCTTGCCCTGTTGTGCCTTTTTATATTTTTGTATTTGTGTATTTTATATTATGACATTGGTCTTATGCTTTGATTGTACAGCACTTTGGTTGGCTCTTGAGTTTTTAAACATGCTTTATAAATAAATGACTTGACTTGATTCGATCCGTACTCTTTCACCCTCTCATCTCCTGTGTCTGTCTACCTCTGCCTTGTGTCCAGAAATGGCTCCGGGGCAAGATCGGCTTAGGGACCTTCTGGATCGGCCTGAATGATAGAGCTGATGAGAAAGTCTGGGAGTGGAAGGACGGGACACCCTTTCACTTAAATACATCGTATGTAAAACTGACTCCTTATCGTATGTAAAACTGGCAGGGCAGGGCATGGTATGGGATGTAGTGATGACTGAATGATGGGTGTCACCACAGGGGAAAGAGTGGTAACAATTTACATGCATAGTCTAAAATGTAGTTCAGCTGCATTGTACTGTAGCATTTAAAGCTCTCCTCTTCTCTCTCCTCTCACCTCTCTCCTCTCTTCTCTCACCTCTCTCCTCTCTCCTCTCTTCTCTCACCTCTCCTCCCTCTCTCCCCTCTCCTCTCTTCTCCTCTCATCTCCTCCCTCTCCCCTCTCTCCTCTCCTCTCTCTCCTCTCCTCCCTCCCTCTCTCCCTCCTCTCCTCTCCTCTCCTCTCCTCTCCTCTCCTCTCCTCTCCTCTCCTCTCCTCTCCTCTCCTCTCCTCTCCTCTCCTCTCCTCTCCTCTCTCCTCTCCTCTCCTCTCCCCTCTCTCCTCTCCTCTCCTCTCCTCTCTCTCCTCTCCTCTCCTCTCCTCTCCTCTCCTCTCCTCTCCTCTCCTCTCCTCCCCTCTCCTCTCCTCTCCTCTCCTCTCCTCTCCTCTCCTCTCCTCTCCTCTCCTCTCCTCTCCTCTCCTCTCCGCTCCGCTCTCCTCTCACTCTCAGCTACTGGGAACTAGGCCAGCCTGATAACCATTGTGAAGGAGAGGACTGTGTTCATATAGTTGGAGCTAGCCACAGGTTGAACGATGCCTCCTGTGCAGCTGAGGCGAAGTACATCTGCATGAAACCAAACCGTAAGTCCAGTGACGCTACTGTGTTTTATCATTTTCTATTGGCTAATGTAAACATTAGTGTAACGTTAATGTAAACACGAAACACCTAACACCCAAATGAGCATGTTGCCTGCAGCACAATAAAGCATGGATTAGTCAAATAGTTGTACTGACAATCAAATACTCACCAATGAATGTGACTTACTCAAATGCTCCCCTTACACATACACATACACACACTCACACTCACTCATACACACTCTCTCTCTCTTGTTCCTCTAACCTTGAGGGCCCTGGATCTTACCCTGGGAT